>NC_056732.1:1658318995-1658473416 GCF_019279795.1 Protopterus annectens
GACGGGTTTACCCTATGAGAGGGCATCCGGCGTGCAGGATGTAGGCAGCCAATGTGGCATGACAGCCACATATGTGTCACCTGAGTGGTCACCATGGCTATGCAGGATGCCATTGGCCATGGCTACATGCCTAGTAGCAGACATCGGTGACGACTGTTGTGTGTACCCCCGGCGGGTGTACTGGCCATGCCTCCCACACCTAGCGGTTGCAAAGGGGAGACAGACATGCTCACGGGGTATCAACGCAGTCGGGCGCAGTGTGCACTGTACTGTGTGTCTATCTACACAGCTGCTTACTGGGCATGCTCAGACACTTAGACTCGGCACAGAGCAGACATGCATACACATGGTGCGACAGCATGGGTGGCAGAATGTGGACCGTCGTGTGTCCAGCCACACAACAGCAACACGGCCATGCCACAGATGTGGCCGTTGCGAAGGGGAAACAGGCATGCACCCGGGGTATTAATGCAGTCGGGCGGTGTGCACTGTACAGTGTGTCCATCTACACAGCTGCTTACTGGGCATGCTCAGACACTTAGACTCGGCACAGAGCAGACATGCATACACATGGTGCGACGGCATGGGTGGCAGAATGTGGACCGTCGTGTGTGTCCAGCCACACAACAGCAACCCGGCCATGCCACAGACGTGGCCATTGCAAAGGGGATACAGGCATGCACCCGGGGTATTAATGCAGTCAGGTGCGGTGTGCACTGTACTGTGTGTCCATCTACACAGCTGCTTACTGGGCATGCTCAGACACTTAGACTCGGCACAGAGCAGACATGCATACACATGGTGCGACGGCATGGGTGGCAGAATGTGGACCGTCGTGTGTGTCCAGCCACACAACAGCAACCCGGCCATGCCACAGACGTGGCCGTTGCAGCGGGGAATATCCAGGTGCAATTAACCATGGGTAGGACTGCCCTACAGTTTGTTGCATGCTACAGACCACCCTCCCAAACCCAGGATACCTGCACAGCCGTCCTGAGGACACTGGTGAGTGTGCATGCTCTCACAACAGCACCGCATTGGGTGACATCAACCACCCATACATAGACCGGGAACATTACCCATGACACAACACCCTACGCCACAGGTCCCAGGTGTTCATACACCTGCCTGCTGTGAAACAGCCATGAACCATACCCACTAGGGGGGGACGTATACCAGTTCTGCCCATCACACATGGGGAGGATATGCTCCACACAGGATGTACATCCCTCAATGGTGATGTCAGACCATATAGTGGATCCACTGGTAATCCACATCCTGCACCCAACACCGGCATGGGAGACCTAAGTGATGACCTCTCCACAGCAAACCACACACATCATACGACCGGTGTGGTACCCTACAAGTCCTCCATGCCAGTGGTGAACACAGGCCGCACTGCCAACTCTCTTACGAATGCCTTCTCTGAGCACCCCAGGGATGTCTGCACCAAGCGATCATGTTAACATCAGGACCTTGTCCACCAAAGGTAGGCACATGGTCTGGTGGACCCCAGCCACTGACAAACTGTACATCAACAGTTGGAGCTAATACATGACAGAGCAATATCAGTACCAGGGAAGCCATCACCCATTCATACCGGCGTCAACATACGGCCACACATACAATCATCCAAGGCCGCTTGTGGGAGTGGTACTGCAGAGGGCACATGAGACAACCATAGGGCCTTTCTTAACTGTGGGAGGGACATGGGTGGGAGCGCACAGTCATGGCCGGAAATGATCCAGAATGGTACAATGGTCACTGCACCCACAGACATTGTCAACAAACCAGCGGACATGTTCCATGCATACATCCACCCCCCCCAAGAGGGGACATATCCATCCCACCAGAGTCTAGCCTCCAAAACATCTCATATGCCCTGGAGTGATCTGATATCTGTTAGGCGGTGAACACAGCACCAATGGGCCCCGATGGTGTCCCTGGCTGTGTGCTACCCAACCTCATTGAGGCCCTCGCCCCACACATAAGGCCACTGTGTCATGTTAGCCTTACTACGGGCTAGGTCCCCGCTGGATGGCATATGGCAGCTGTGGTCCCACTATGCCAGGGTAGTGCTCTTATGGACTGTAGACATTCCCGCCCTATCAGCTTGACAAGCCTTGTCTGCAAAGCTGCGGGGAGGTCCATACAGGTGCCCATGAATACAGACAGTGGTGTACAGCCAATACAGGAACATACCCACAACGACTTAGTCAAGGGCAGATCCTGCCTCCCAAACCTGCTCGTCCTGTCTGGAGCGGTCACCAAGGCCATTGATGGGGGTACGTCAGTTTGCACACACTACCATGACCTGGTGGGAGCGTTCAGAACACACTCCACGTGGGACTCATGGAAAGGCTCGCCAGCGTACATGTGGGGACATATGTCACATGATGGTTCTCAAAATGGTTGGAGGTCACACCACACAGGGTTTGTGTTCCTGGTGCCATGTCAGACTCAAAGCTGGTCTCGAGTGGAGGCCCACAGGGCTCAGTCCTGGGCCCCCTGCCGTTCGGCATTCGACCTTCCAATGTGCATGCACACATAGGGGGATTGTGGCAGACAAGGTATGCAGATGACTGCACACCGGCCACCATACCCAACACCCCATCTGACACGAACATCCACCTAGGGTGTCATAGACATGGATAACTGCTGCCAGAGCCATGGCCTGCTGCTGCATGCCAGAGAAGGTGCAGACCTACCCAGTGGGAAGGACATGTTTGCCCCGACGTAACATGTAGGTGGTAATCCATTCAACATGGTGGACGTGTTCATGGAAATGGGTACCACACCTGTCGGTATCCTCTGTCAACACACACAATGCCAATGTGGGTGGGAAGACATTCCACTGTGGCCACCTGGTCTGGAAGGAATCACATCCACATCAGGGGTGTTCATTGTACCCCTGTACACATCACACACCAGAGCAATGATTGCGTACAATGGCACATCTGGGCTATACCTAACCTGACACCTGCAGCACTCGGAAGGACCACAAACGTTCCACGACGCGGGGATAAAGGTGCTGGGACATGTGTCACACGCTGCCCGACCAAGGGGACTCCAGTTGTATACCTTCCCAGCACGTCTGCTCTGTGGTGATCTGTGCCTGACATACACGGCCATGACCGACCTGGGTGACATGGACATGTTCCACCTCCTAGGCTCCGGGCAAACACGGGCACAGAAGTGACTGTCAGACACCTCACCACAAAGATGAGTAGGACGTGCTGGGGGAACAGGGTCAACGCCCAGAGACCCCTTACAACACGGAGAGGATTGCCAGCCCATGTGAAGCAGAGGCCCTGACTGACTTTGTCCAGGAGTAATCATGACGTGTGGATGTGTGATCATAGGTATGCACCAGGCATCATCTCTGTGTCAGTGCTGGACGGGGGATAGGAGACTGATGGATGTGGTATCCTCATCCTAAGGGGTGTTAGCAGCCACACACAGTCTTGCTAGGTTTACACATGCCGTAGGGCACATAGCCTGGTATGTACATGTACGCCTATGTACCTATGTAGGGCTCCATGTCGGTTGCGGGTACCTGTGCTATGCTGATATTGCCAGATGTGCCTGTGGGTACCCCACGACTACACATGGGGAACTGATAACAGTGCTCCCAGTAGGCACATACAAGTACACCATAATTGGCATACGGGTTAACTGAACCAACATGGTGCTACACATGTAACCACCACACATACTGTGTACACAGAACAATGAATGCTGCACCTGCACTACATGGTATGTCTGCTGCATGATGTCAATGCACGAGCCACATCACATACACACCTGTCATCTGCCATACACAACCACCACAACATACACATCGTGTACTATGCGGACACAGGTATCACATGCACCTCTCACTATCTTGTCCACCCTGTGCATCAGAATATGTTTGCATAACCGTGCACCGATGGTGTAGCTCACGGTTCTGTGGCAGAGACTTCATCATATGCACAGGGTGATATGTGTGCCACAGGCATAGGCTGTACCAATGGATGACATCATGTGTGTGTGTAAGGGCCTGTGCATTTACTGGGCATGACTGTGCAGGATGCATGTGGATGTGGTGGAGCCCTACAGTTGTGTTTGCTGTGTGTGGGTATGTGTGTACACAGTTCAGTCATCTGTGATGCCTACACAGGGTATACTTGGCAGCCCCAGACTGTACAGTGCAGGAGGTACGGCTCACTGTGTCCGCCTGCGGCGACGTGACCCGTGCCTGCCTGGGGTCGCACGGGCACTACCGGGTGGAGGTATAGAGTGGCCACTCTCCGATGACACATGTCCGCTGGAAACGTGTCCACGCCGGGGCCGTCCAGGGCCACGTCCATGTGACCTGCTGTGTCCTGGTGTGGTTGGTGTAGTAGCAGCTGCACTGCTGCTGCTACCAGCACTGTGTGGGTGGGCATGGGAGGTGGCACGCACACATTGACCTGCACTTGGTGGTGTTACTGGCCCACGCCCACGTGCCCTATGCCTCACCCCTACCAGGTGTTCCAGCACGGACAGCTCACGCTCACGGATGGCCATGCCTCGGTCGAGGATCCCAGCCATCTCACCCAATCTCCTATCCAGAACATCGGCAAGATGCTGTTGTGCATTCGCCAATGACTGGATGTTCTCATTTAAGGAACAGATTGCGGACCTCTGCAGCCCCTGCCCTTCCTGGTTCTGCCGTTCGGCACGTCCCTGCGCCGCCATTACAGTCTGGAACATGCGTCTGGTTATACCAGCTGCTGCACCCTGTACGGCAGGTGTATGTCTAGCAGTGCTCCTCCTATGAGCAGCACCTGCCACATGCCTGTGTGGCACTCCACCAGTCATTACACTGGCAACATCGTGTGTACCTGCACCTTCTGCAGCCACCACACATTCCTGCTCGGTGCCAACAGACACTGACTGTCCGTCATCTATGGGCAACGGTGTTGGGGTATGTGTCGGCATCTGAACCATGTGCGGGGATGAAGGGGACGTAAGTGTGATGTTCTCCAATGGCACAGTGTCTGCCTGTGACGACCCTGCCTGTGCCTCATGCACATGGTCATCACCGCTAGTATCTGTGGGGACACTAGCATCAGCTGGACCGCAGGAGGGGAACGCACCTACAGCACCTGTGAATACAAAGGCATACCGTATGTTACATTACACACACGCAGACACACACACAGACACACACACACACACACACACACACACACACACACACACACATGCGGACACACACACGCTGAGACACACACGCGGACACACACACATGCAGACACATCATGCATGTGATATTGCAGGTGGCATGCAGCATTCCCACACCACAGCCCAGTGACTGCAGCCCAGACATTAATAGTGGCAGTATGCATACTGCCCTGGAGTGCACACTACATCAGGCAGGTGTCTTTTAGTAGGCATGCAGTACACACATTCATGGTAGTTTGCATGCATCACCGTGATACACCGTGTGGCCACGGGCGGGTTAACAGTACACATGGCTGCCGTCACTATGTCATGTACACTGCAAACATGTGCGGTATCATGTGGACATGTGACAATGGTGTCCCACCACATGCACCACATCACAACGGATGTCACAGTGCAGTGTTATGTGTACAGTCTACAGATACAATGCATGTGTAACAAGGATGTCTGTGCAGGTGTGGTTGGTGTGAGCTGTGTACATAGCTGTACAGTGGGGAGTACGGGCACTGTGCCACTGCACAGTAGCAGGACACAGGTATCTTTCTGTGCAATGCGTGACCTGGACGCATTACGTTGCCATGTCTGCAAGTCAGTTCAGCTGCTCAGCAGCACATATATGGTAGACATTGGTGGCACCTCTAGTGGCTGCAGACAGGCATTTCATTTCTCTGGTGTACCACATCGGATGTCCAGGGGGTCCACTACAGTGATGAGCCCACTATGTGTGGACAGGGTGCAACGGTGACTACCCACTGCGGATGTACTGTGTGGCAACATGCCTGTAGGTATCACCCATGGCCATGTTTGTCTGGGTCATCGACAATTGTGTGTGATGGGCATCGTGCACACGGCCCTGTGGTGGCCCATGTGACATACAACCGTACTAGTCTGATGTGTCACATTCCCTAAGGCTATGCAGACATTGTGGATGTCTGCTATGTCATGCATAGGTCATGTCATGGTGTGACAATGTTGCGGACAGACATCCACGTGCATGGGACATGTCATGTGCCATGTCACAACGTGCACCCAATGCAGGAGCATAGGTCACAGTGGTAACACCTGTGCTCTGGCCAGATCACAGCTCACTATGTGGTACTGTGTGCATACCGCAGAGGCATACCAATGCATACTACACATGCAGCTATTGTGGAACACCTCCACCATTGTATGCATAGCTGACTGCACATATCACACCAATGGGTTATGTGGTGTCATGGCAGTCTATACTAACGGTTGTATCTACTATACATGGGTGGTGTGTGTGTCGGGTGGTGCAACCTGTATACCGTGACTGGGGCACACCCAGGTGTGCATGTCATACCTGGACACATGGGGAATATCGATACACCGTATTATGCCTTTTACTAGCAACAGACATACCTGCAACAGACCCTTGTCTGTGCGACACGCCAGACGTACCTGTATAGGGATGACACAAAGGTATACACATTATCCATTACTATCGCCACGGTAAGCACTGTGCATGTCACATCATGCACCTGTGTGTTAGCATGTGCTATGCACATGTCTGCAAACACAACATAGCATACTGTAGTATGCATCTTGTGTGGCCATATACCTGGCATGTGTTGCTATATTATGTGTTGTACTATGACACCCACTCCTACGTCACTTATCATACAAACATGCAACACTGACTTACCAGGCAGCTCCAAGCTCGTTGGTTGGGAGACACCCACCTCCATGATGGACGCGAGGGTTTCAGCATGTTGTTCCATGGGTGTCCCCAGACTGGCCAGGAGCTCCTCCGTGGGTGTGAGTGGGGACTGGGTTTGTGGACCACCACCTGTCCCACCTTGTTGTCTGGCGATTGCAGTGGCACGCTGTCTCGCATGCCGGATTAGGTCTGTGCAGTGCCTGCGGATCTGTTGATATGTGCGGTTGTGGCCGCCCAGGGTGTTCACCCTCCTGCGCATATCCTGCCACATTTCCTCCCGTTGTTGTGCCTGCAGTGGCACATGGCTAAACAAGATGTCGTAATTATCATGTAGCAACGGTATTATGACCTCGTCTTCCTGTCGGCTAAAAGCAGGCAGCCGGGAACGTGGCATTATCTGTAAGACATAATGATGGTGACAGGTCACATTTACACTGCTGTGCTGGCATACTGCTGGAAATACATTGTTATGACATGTACAACATCTGCACAGTAATCTCTGCAAGGCATCATGGCAGTGACACAGCCGATGTGTTGCCGTCACACCATTGAGCAGTGGGTGTCATATCATATCTGTGTGTCACCTCAACACACTGTACACGCACCATGTTGATGTTAGCCTGCTGTGGACATGTGTACCTGGCTGCACCTGTGTCCATATCAGTTGGCACGGGTCCCCATGTGCCAACGGTTCTACTGTTCACCTGGATGCTGTGTATATGCCACTAGACATCACGTACGTGGCCATTATGAATGTCAGCGGTGGCACTGCACACATACACATGGACACCTGCACATGCATGTGTTGTGCCATGTACATCCACACAGCACTGTACAGGTGTTGGACAACTTGCCACGGCTCACCTGTGTTGCACATGTGATACACATGGGACAATGTGTAACCATGCCACATTAGCAGGAAAGGTCATGCATAGCATGTGCACGTGCACGTTGTCCACAGCAACACACAGCACCTGTAACACCACAGGGTGCATGACCGCCACATTACTGCTGTGGACGGTTGATAGTGACAGTGCCTTTTGTCCATCGCACCATGTAGGACTGTGATAGCATGTGCAGCCTTGCTGGGCAGGGCTGCATGGTATGGCAGGGTATGCCACATACATGGCACTGGGATGTGATCCACCTGGGGGGTAATGATATTGGCAGGGTGGCTGTCCATTCCATATGTCATTGCTATGTGTATATGGACATTACACATGTCTATCACCATGGTGTGGACACTGGCCTTATGCAAGGTAGGCTGCATGCTGCTTGGTGGGGGTGTGTCTGGTGCATGCAGGTATCGCACATCCATGCATACACTGTAACCCTGACAGGTGCTATGTGCAGCGATATTGATCAACACAGTGCTGTATGTGGCCACACACTGCTATCCCGTGCACATGGATGGTTGCCTGGACTGACGTGGGTACCACATATGTCTACATCCAGTGCCTGCTGCCACCCCCATGTCTGCTGGTGCACTGCACACCGCCATCCCTCCCTCAGGAAACGTGGTGTTGGGCACAGCATAGGTATCCATGTATGGGGACAGGGATGTTCACATAGCAGGGGCACTGATGGTATCGTCGATCTGACCATACACGTATGACGCACCCCTCATACATACAACCCATTCATTATGTTGTTCACAACAGTGACACAGCTATACTGCTATGCCGGAGACATTCACAGACGTACATACACAGATGCATGGACGTCCGTCTGTGGCATGGCCTGGACTATTGGTGTGGTTCGGCACATAACGTGTTTGAGTGCGGCTGGCGCAGACCTACTGTGCACATGTCTACACAGTAAGCCTGTTCTACAGTAGGCATCGGTGATGTGCTGTGCACATATCATATCTGCACATTTTGTTGGTGTCTGCCTGTCCACGGGCCAGTGGTGGGACACACAGGGATATTGTTGAACATATATGCATGCAACCCTGTACTGCTGTACCACTAGCTTCTCAGGTGCTAATGTGTCATAGACATGCACACCATACCCGCACATGTGGTAGTGGGTTGCCACCCGTACCCATCTCCTCTTGTGGGTTGCTATCATCCCAAACCCTCTTTGTATTGCATGTTCAGGCTATGCACCTGTGTGGGGCTTGTGGGCATGCAATGCAGTACTATGTGCCTTTGCACCCATCGCAGAACAAGTCACACAGGTACACTGGCGGCCGTACACTTCACAGCTTGATGACGGCACATCACGTGTTGTACACACGTAACACATCTCCTGTGGGACATGGTCAAATGTACAGGCATGTCCATCAGTCACATGCCACTGCTACCCCTACATGACGGCTATGCAGGACATGTGGCGGTACAGCAACTGTCACATGTACATGAGCAATGCCCCCCTACCTACATCACGTGGTACTGCCTGTGGGGCATGTGCATCTGCATCCATGCTATGGCCATAGATGACAGTTGTACATCGATATGTGCAACATACCTCATTGGGAGTTCTCATGTGCGCATGTTCAACATGTCAACGCATTGTTTGTGTCTGTCAGACAGTCATTGTTGTGCATGGTTTACATGGCAGCCATGGTGTACTGTGTGTGATTCCAGGTACTTCATTGGGCTACCAGCATTGTACATTATCACAGCACATTCCAGCCATCACGTAGCCATCCTAGATGACAGTGGGAGGTGTTCTGCCATGTGCACATATGTCACACAGTACGAGGGTGACTGACACACATTCTCAGGACAGGGTTCTGACTGCTGTGGATGTGTGTGATGCTGTCGACGACCATGACTGCACCAGATGGTGTCATCTGGATGTGTAACATTCACAACACACACCTACCTTCACGTAGCAACACATCATCCACAACAATGGACATCCCTGCATGAACACTGGGTGCAGTATGTCTGTATGACCACTGCATGCACCACTGGTAGCCACCAGCATGGCTGCCAACAGCAGCAGTGTGTATCCTGTGTGAACATGGGTTACACCATTCACAACACACCTGTGTCAGATGGCCCTGTTGTGGGTCACAGTGCAGTTCCACACATCATGTAACAGTATACATCATGCACCGGTATGTTGCGGACATGTGGATGGCTGTGCAAGTCAACATATGCGCACATGACACATCACATGGTACAATGTGTCTGTCTTACCACATGCTATTGTGACCACCCTGTGATGACATTGTACAGGCTATGTGGACTGGGACATGTGATGGCTCAAAGGTGTATTCACCCTCCGGGTGTGTGTCTAGCCAGGTGTACAGTAGGCAGTGGTCTGCACATGGGGATACTGTACATTGGCCTACTCTGTCACTGCGACTGTTGACTATGGTCATACTGTACTTATGCAGGCATGTGGTATTTGTCCAGTATGACAGTCGTGGTCAACCACACTACTGTGGCACACATGACCTGCGGACATCTGCCTAGGGTGTGGGGCCCACATGTACATCTTCACATGCTATGCTGCCTCTGCAGCGGTGTCACATGTCTGTCTCCAGCAGGGCTGTCACAGGCAGGCACGGCATGCACTGATGTGTGACAATGCTTGCACCCTCCACTGTGCTGTACACAAGCACTGCACACACAGTAAGGCACGCCTGACATTTATCTGCGGTGCCTGGGACCTGCCTCCATGCTCTACACAGCACACCTGCCAGTCCAGATTGTACACAGATCATACCTCCCAGGCACATACCTGGACTGCAACACACACAGGTGAGGGGATCCCACATCACACAGTGATTTACACACATACTGTATTTTTTCCAAACACAATGCATCATAGGTACTCCATGTTCGGATACCCATGTTTGTGACCGCTAGACACATTGTGACACGCGACAGAGAGTACACTCTACACCACAGGTTACAAGCTGGCTGTGTTATCATACTGTACATTGCACCTCGGACAGTTGCTACTGCCATGTGCTGACAGCAACACGCACTTCCCTAGTATGGACTCCCATGTACCCACACATGCTTGGCCATGCACTACACATAGCTGGGTGACACATTACACAACACATACCATACCTACACTACCCTCGGCATGCACCATACCTCCATGTGTCTGTGTGCTATACCTACGGACATCCCCCCTCTGGTTGATGAACATATATGCTTCGCGGCCCTGCTAGCCACGCCCTGGACACACACCCATCACAGCATACATGGTACATGTGCTCAATGGCCAGTACTACTGACGTCTGCTGACGGTGGTAGTTAATGGCATGGCACCCCGGCAGCTGGACAGTATACGTGACTATGCTGACACATATCACAGTGCACTTCCGCTACATGTACGCACTGGTAGGGACCATGCTATTCCACACAAGACATATAGTGGTACTGGCCTTTTCACAGACGCCACGGTGGTATTCATGTTCCATGCACATGTGCTGTATGGGCGCATGTGCAGGCTGTTGCATGGTGGGTATGTTCAAATGTGTGTGGTGCATCACTTGACAGTCATGGTGTGTCCTCGTGGTCCATCACATGCTCCACAGCTAGCTACCTACACATGACCGCCATACATTGCAGTGTGGGCCCTCACGCAGTGTGGTGGTATGTCTGTGTTGTTTGGCTACATCCACATTCAATGTAGCATACAACAGTCACCCAGGCATTGCCAACAGAGATGTTGTTGGCAACATGCCAGCCAATGGGGTACCTACCAACAATACACACTCTCACTCACTACAGGGTTCCAATCCATACATGGACATCGCATTGTCCCTGTGGACACATACATGGTACTGCCATGCACACGGTATGTCCTAGGACACTATCCCAATGTCACCTCAATCTCCTAGCTGTTATATCCCGCCAACCTGGTTGTTATGTGTCTCTGCAGCAGCCCACTGAATTAACTGCTAGCCCATTCATGGACGTTGTATACCTTGACCACCACACTACCGCATCTATCACACTACACATGGGTGGTACTGCATTGCACGTGTGGGACTGCATTCGTACACCCATGACTGGACCATTCAGTATGGCACTAGGGCACATCCTCACATCCATGCTTCACACACTCATTGACGACCTCCATGCCTTTACTGGCACCCTTGTTGGGCCTCTGTGTGCCACAGCACACCATATCCACATGCTGGCCACCTGTCATACCATTACATGGGTGGTTGGTGTGGTACAGAGGGTAACAGATCAGACATTCTCTCCACATTGCCCTTCAGCACCATTCCACATTCTGGTATTGCCAATGTACACATCCACCATCACATCATACCCTGTGTCTCAGGATGTTAGGCTATGTGACTCCTGGACAGGTCACACAGTGGTGCAAGCATATCATGCTACCTACAACATGTCAGGTACATGTGGCATTACACAGTCCTCAGTTATGTGGCCCCTCATGTTCACTATTTGCTTACATACACAACATGCTGTCACGGAGTACTGTCCATGCCTACATATCCCACATCTACATACCTGGCAGCATTCTAGCTCCACCAGCTCATACTACTAACAACCATACAGGTGTCGGTGTGGCAGATATATCGTGTAGATGTAATTGCGTCAGATACATCACACATGGTGCATACACATCACCTTTGCATAGCGACAGTCATCCACTGGGTATCACATGGATACTGTCCCTATACATGCATATCACATTGTACATGGTTGCTGTACACACACATGCCCCACATAGGTTCATAGGTTCATAGGTTTATACTAGGCTATCTGCCCTAAGGCATTTATAAGCCTAGCCCAAATTTTTGTGGCTTACGCCACCCCTTATATGAAAAAATACTGTGCCCATTAGTTTGTTGTGCCTCTGTCCAGCAGTGACACAGAGATGATTCCCGGGGTAAACCTACGATCTCCCATCCACAGGTCTAGATTTCTCTTGAACAGAGTCAGCGAGGTGCTCTGCCTCACATGGACCGGGATTTTATTCCACAGCATAGGGAGTCTCTGAGTGATAAATCTATCCCTCCAGCACGTCCTATTTATATCTGTGCTAAGGTTTAAGTCACTTGCTCTAGTGGTTTTGGTGGATTTGGATTTTTTGAGGTGGAGCATGTCCATTAATTCCGGGTTGGACATGGCCTTGTATGTCAGGCACATGTCACCTCTGAGCAGACGGTATGCGACTGAATAGAGCTGGAGTTTCTTCAATCTGGTAGCATATGACAGATTTTGGAGTCCCTTTATCCTTTTGGTGAGGAACTTTTGGGGTCTCTCCAATTGCTGCAGATGTCAGGTGAGATACATCCCGAATGGGGCATTGTACTCGATCATTGGTCTGATAAGTGAAGAGTACAGGGGAACAATGACCTCACTAGATCTGGATGTGAATCCCTTCATGATCAGGTGGGCAATGTAGAAGGTCTTTCTAACCACTTTAGCAATGTGAGTGTCAAAAGAAAGGCCACTGTCAACATGGGTCCCCAGGTCCCTGATAACCTCTTCTGTGCTTAGTGGATTGCCACCTATATGGTAGCTTGGGGTTACCTTGTTTTTCCCGAAGGGTATGACTATACATTTTTTGGCGTTTAACTTCAGGCCATGGCTCTGGCACCAGCTATCTGTTTCCGTGAGTCCCTTCTGAGGCTTTAAAACCTCAGCTTGGCCAGCTAGAACTTGGTTATATTCAACTGGACGTATAAGAGAATTTAAGTACCTTTATCTGCACTTTTTTTTTAAAAATACAGTATTTAATTTGATTTAAACTGTGTATGAAGGAGTGTTGAAGGAATTTTTAACTGAAGTTATTCTGCTCTTCAGTAACTTGAACTGAAGCTAGTGTTGGCTGAATTTTGTTATTTGCTAGTAATTACAGGTGTGGGGTAGCCACATTCTTTGATTTCCTGTCCTTGCATATTTAAACTGGTGCATGTGAAATAATTCCTGCTTTAAAACCTCAGCTTGGCCAGCTAGAACTTGGTTATATTCAACTGGACGTATAAGAGAATTTAAGTACCTTTATCTGCACTTTTTAAAAAATACAGTATTTAATTTGATTTAAACTGTGTATGAAGGAGTGTTGAAGGAATTTTTAACTGAAGTTATTCTGCTCTTCAGTAACTTGAACTGAAGCTAGTGTTGGCTGAATTTTGTTATTTGCTAGTAATTACAGGTGTGGGGGTAGCCACATTCTTTGATTTCCTGTCCTTGCATATTTAAACTGGTGCATGTGAAATAATTCCTGCTTTAAAACCTCAGCTTGGCCAGCTAGAACTTGGTTATATTCAACTGGACGTATAAGAGAATTTAAGTACCTTTATCTGCACTTTTTTAAAAAAAATACAGTATTTAATTTGATTTAAACTGTGTATGAAGGAGTGTTGAAGGAATTTTTAACTGAAGTTATTCTGCTCTTCAGTAACTTGAACTGAAGCTAGTGTTGGCTGAATTTTATTATTTGCTAGTAATTACAGGTGTGGGGGTAGCCACATTCTTTGATTTCCTGTCCTTGCATATTTAAACTGGTGCATGTGAAATAATTCCTGCTTTAAAACCTCAGCTTGGCCAGCTAGAACTTGGTTATATTCAACTGGACGTATAAGAGAATTTAAGTACCTTTATCTGCACTTTTTTTTAAAAAAAATACAGTATTTAATTTGATTTAAACTGTGTATGAAGGAGTGTTGAAGGAATTTTTAACTGAAGTTATTCTGCTCTTCAGTTATTCCCACCCACCCGCCCTGTTTTTGTTTTGGTGTTAATCTTAGTGGCATTGAAACTGCCCGCCCCTCAGCCTGCCTCTGGGCCCATCTCATTTGCTCACTCAACTGAGTGCAGTGCGATCATATTCTGATTTCAGGCACTCCTACTGTGTACAAAGAGAGCATCTGGGAAATAGGAAAAAAAAAAAATTAAGCTTATTTCCTGCCTTTCTTGTTAAGTGGTACAGACTATTTGTAGGCTTCTGAGCCCCCAAGCCATTCTGTGTTTGAGGGAAGCCTTCTAGCTTGTTTTTTTTTCTTATAACTAGCCAGTTTTCTAGTTTCAGCACTCAAATCTGTTTCTTTGATCTCAGCACTTGTTCAGAAAAAAAAAAAAAAAAAAAAAATTTCATCTGCTTTTACTGTACTTGTGTTTCTACCTACTTCTTTTTACTTTTGCATCATCTTAAAATACTCAATTGTATTTATTACTGCTTGGTGTAACTCATTCTAAGCCTTTTGGTTTAAACACTTGGGCTTCGGACCAGTTAGTTGTTTTGCACTGAGAGGGTTTGTGGTCTGCACTGTTGTGGCAGAACAGGTAGCTTACATCCTTCTAGGTTGAGAACTGCTGATTGAGGGCTCAGTGTCTGTTATTCTAAAAGTGTATTAATTCTGGTTTAAGCACTTGGGCTTTCAGGCCAGTTATTTTACATTAAGAGGGTTCGTGGTCTGCACTCTTGTGGGAGGAGAGGCTGGACTCTGCCCTTCTGAGCTGGGAATTTCTGGTTAAAGGCTTATAGTGCATGCATATCTGAACTGTTTCTTACTGAAGTTGGTGCGCCTTGTTTGCTGTGGCATAGACTGGATTCGGGCCTGCTGGATCTAGCTTTGTGTAACTTGAGCACTAATCCAGACATTCTCTAAAGTATTCAATGGTATTTATTACTGCTTGGTTGTAATTTGATTAAAGTGTAGCTATCATTCAAGTCTTTTGGATTAAGCACTTGGGCTTCAGACCAGTTGTTTTACATTAGGAAGGTTTGTGGCAAGCACTGTGGTGGCAGGACAGGTAGCTTTCATCCTTCTAAGTTGGGAACTGCTGACTGAGAGCCCAGTGTCCAAGTGTATTAGTTCTGGTTTAGGCACTTGGGCTTCAGGCCAGTTATTTTACATTAAGAAGGTTTGTGGTCTGCACTCTTGTGGGAGAAGAGGCTGGACTCTGCCCTTCTGAGCTGGGAATTTCTGGTTAAAGGTTTATAGTGCCTGAATATTTGAACTGTATCTTACTGAAATTGGTACACCTTGTTTGCTCTAGCATAGACTAGATCCAGGCCTGCTGAATCTAGCTTTGTTTATATGCTTGTTGTTTGTTTGCTTGTTATTTCCCTGGAAGCTAATTCCACCTAATTATATAAGTCAGCACTAAAAATTAAAAGCACTACACCCTCACTCCCCACTGGCCCTTGTTTTCAATTAAGGATTTCCCAATATTATTCTAGCATGTCCAAAGGTCAGTTGTCAATCTCCTCTCCGGTCCAGCTGGTGAATCTGGGAATCTTGAGGCAATGTTATAACTGCCTCTTGTACACAGACAACCCTCTCCTCCTCCCACATAACACAAATACTTGTGAGAGATGCAGCTATTTAGCCAAACTGGAGGCTGAGCTCTCTCAACTCAGGACTGGCAAGACCAGACAGGAGGAGAAGGCAAGTACACACACCACAAAACCAGCCTCACATAATGCTACCACTCCACTGAATCAAACACATAAACACACAAAGACATACTCGGAGGCTCTGAGTAAAAATTTACCTAAACAGCAGAGGCCTCCAAAGCGGACACCCAAACAACTGCTACCTCAAGACACCCCACAAGCAACACATAAACCACAAAAGCAGTGTGCAAAGCAGTCACAGCCCTTAAGGCCAAATACAACACCAAACATACTTGTCATAGGTGACTCCATAGTCAGACACACTGACGTCCCACTCACCAGGCTGAACAAGGAGAGGGTCACAGTAAGCTGCCTATCGGGCGCTAGAATCCGCCACATAACACAAGCACTCGGGTCACTCCACGGCAAGTACAAATATGACACAGTCATTGTCCATGCTGGTGTGAACGACCTGAGACGTACCTCCCTGGACTACATGAAAAGAGACATAGAGGAGCACTCTGATTATGTAGCCCAGGCAGGTATGACCCTAACCCTGAGCAGTATCCTTCCTTCACCAAGAATGATGCCACAATATAGAGACAAGATGATCAGCTTTAACAATTGGCTTAATGTCTGGTGTCATTCAAAGGTGCTGTGGTTGCCATATTCCACTGTGGCGTGGGTACACATCTGCAGGGCCACACATATCTGGACTATGTGTGTTGCTGGTACATTGGTAGCCTTTGTACTTGTGCCATACACACATCTACACACGGGCAGGGTTACAAAAACACATTTGTGGTGTACCTTCCACAATGGCTACAACCTTACATGTCACGGTATAGTCATGCCGTGATGTATACCAGGCTCAGACAGTTTACATATGCAGATGACAGATGGGGAACACATCTGTACTCATCTGCATACCACTTACACAGGGGTGTCATCTACTCTGCCATGGGCCATGTCCTCCGCATTACTGATGCATGTAGTACTCCTACATGGCGTTTGCAGTGGGCGGGGTGAATGAAGCACTCTTGCATATGTGCACACATGCCACGTTGCTTAGCCTGGGCTTCTGTGTTACCTCCGCAGACTAGACACACACCATGCTGTGGAACATAGGTACTGTGCACATCCCACAGGGACACACTGTGGCACTGGTCATGTGATAGCTCCCTTGTTGATAGGGTGACACATACACATGGTACCACCACAGCGGCAGTACTGTGTAGACATGCAGTTGACATCCACCTCTGCTGTTCAGTGGACACTACCATGGGGAGGTGACACTACTGTGTACATTGCACATGTGTTTACACATGGATCTGCCAGATGTCATTGTTGCACACATTGCACCTACTACAGATCGTTTGGACATGGTTACTTGCTGTTCCTTCCATTTCGGGTGGCTATTCTGCTACTACTCTGTCCCATATGTGCAGGCCATACATATCCTGTTAATGTACATAACACTAGGCTATACCTCCATCATGCATGCTATGCCTGTGATACTGTGTATGATGTCTGAACATATCCATCATGACAGCTTTACATTACACATACTTGACATAGTCACCCCTACTGCGAGGCATACGTGCACGTCGTGCGCACATTACGTATGACATCGACGGTATATGCCCATACACATGTGTGCTGTGACACTATACATACATGTCCTATCCCCTGCTGTGGCACTTCATTGTTGGACATCCACTGCCAGCATCGGCGTGGGTGGTAGCATTGTTCTGTGTTTTAAATCCCTATGGCAGACCTTGGGTTATCCCAGCTGTGTACATGATGTCCCACTGCTGTGCACACGGTATCCACAGTCGTTGGTATGCTCAGCGGGTTAGCACTACATAACCACCTTTCACCACTCTCTGCTTTATGGACAGGTATCTTTACTTACAAACACCATTCACATACAGTGCAGATTCATCATACATATCATGCGTTACACACCAGTACATCTCGTGGGTTCTACATACCTTTCCTGTGTTGGTTTCCCTATTCCGTTAGAGTCTCGCTAGTTACAACAAAATGGCTCTAGTGAGAATAAAGTATTTGTTCGGTATGAACATACAGTTTGAATATCCTGGGAGTCTTCCTTATATCCGTCGTCACCTGCGGCATGTGGGTTCATCACACCAATAGCTGTTCCTCGCTGTGTACTTATGCGCATATCACCTGTGCATCTCCTCCATTCATACGGTACGCGTCGGAACTAGGGCATGGTTCATTCCTCGTCTGGCCGTTGGTTATTTGCACTACCTTCGTGGGGATGGTATGTATTGTGTTATGTTATGTGTGACTGCAGCCGCTATGTGTGGCGTCAGGTACATTTCGCTGTGGTGTTAGCCTTGGATTGTGTGTGTTGGGTATGGTATTATGTTCGACATGTGGGTGTCCGTGTCCTGGCGGCATCTGTCAATGGCGTTTTGCATTCAGATGTGTAACATAGCTCTTGTATTCCTCTACACAACGGATGCAGGTATGCATCCGCTGCTGATAGTGTTTCCCACGCGAGATGTTGCGGGTATGCCGCTGTCATTGACTGCCTGTATGTTTTTGCTGCTATTTCGGCTTGTATCCCTTTGATATGTGCGATGGGGTATATCGGCGGCTGTGTGTGACGGGTACGTGTTGTGGGCCTTGCATTTATACATACACGGTATGCTTGTGTGTGTGCTCCATCCCTGCCTGGGGAGCTGCAAGTTACCTGTCTGTTGTTCTAGGAGTGTAGGTTTTGTTGATGTCGTCTGGTGTCGGTACCGCCTGCATGTGTGCTTCCTGCATGTATTCCTCCGTCACATCGGTGGTATATCTGCGGCTGTTCGTACGTGCCGACTATCCCTTGGCATTTTGTCACGGATATTTACGGTCATTGTGGTCCTGTACTTGGGACGGCCTGTATGCTACCGGTTGCCACCTATTCGGGTGGCGATTGCTTGTTTCACACTCGTAGAACACACAGTGGTGTTTACGGGATGATACGTGGCCACGATCGCTGCCAGGGTAGCACATGCGTATTTCCGCGGTACATGACTATTGCTGTGTAACGTTGCCGACGTATCGTGTTGAAATTAACATATCGGCGCCATACATATGGCCATGGTTTGTACATGCGTCCTTTGCATCACATGTTGGCTATACTCCTGTGGTACATTCTGGGACATTTTCGCTTTGCATCGTTTTACGTCGCCACGTGCCTAGCCAGTGAGGAGCTCTCAGTACTACTTTGTGGGTACTGCTGTACATACGCCTGTGGTTCCTATACTGTATGCCTACACATGTTATTCCACTCCGCCTGTCACATTTCACCTACATACACATTTTACAGTAGCGCACACATTACACTCGCACAGCGGAACACATGACACCCTCACCTCACACATACACATACTGCCGCTTTCGCAGGGATGGTTGCACACAGTACCTACGTTGACCGCATCGCCGGCGGCGGTGTCTACCTCCGCCCTCATATCCTAAGAATATTACCCGCACATGTCCTGTTACTGTACCGTGGCCTGGCGATCATCCCTACTCGCGAATATGCATTTAGGTGGGTTGACCTTTCCATGGGTGGCATTCCCTGCTCTGTCCACCCCCCCGGATAGTCGGGTTGTCGTTCACTATGTTTACTATGTAGAGATTTCACGTCTTACTTCTCTGTAACCTTGCATCCCTGTGATTCCCTGTTTAACCTGTTGTACTTTATATCTGTGTATGTGTACATATATTTCTACGTGTGTAATGATATCTATCTCCATATCTGTGTATGCACATATGTACATATGTAGACACCTTGCGCCGAACGTGGCAGCATACGGCTATGCCGTCTGCTGTAGGACCCGCGTGCGGTTGAGGTGTTGGCGTTCCATGCTCCGCTGGCTGTTGGGTGTGCAGTGTTTGGGTGCTACCTATGTTGGAGTCACATATGGGACCGCCCATACGGTACACATTACGGGCGGCCATGTTTGTGTGCCGTCCATTTCACTGTGTGTGCAGGTAGGGAGGTGTCAGTCCATGGGGCCTACGCTGTCAGAGTATGTGCTATACATTCCCTCTTTGCCAAGGCATAGGCATATTGGGTACGCCTCCGTCTGCCTACTGGGGCTGGCACAGTGTGTTCATGGTGCTGAACGCTCTGTGCCTGTGCTTGCCTTCGCAGTTGTGGCGGGCTTGGTGGCCCTCCACCATTATGTCCCTGCAGCAGCTGTTTCCGCAGGATCATATTATGTAGCATAGCACATACTATGAATATGTGGGCACATGTGCCTGGAGAGTACTGCAAGGCTCCACCGGTTGTATCCAAGCACCGGAACCGTGATTTCAACATCACAAACACACGCTCTATGATTATTCTGGTTTGTGCGTGTGCCTCATTATGGCGTTCTTGCATGTGTGTGTGTGCATTTCTGATGGGTGTCATCATCCATGGCTCCAGTGCATAGCCAGCATCCCCCACAAGGTGACCTTGTGTGATGTCCCCCCTGGCGAATACCTGATACAGCTGTGAGGCATGCCAGATATGGGAGTCGTGGTAGCTTCCAGGGCTGCCAGCACACACATCCATGATAATGCCCTGTGCATTGTACACGACCTGGCAATTGATGGAGGGGAATCCCTTGCGGTTTATGTAGCGTCTACCCTGCTCCCCGGGTGGTGACTTGATTTCTATGTGCGTACAGTCTATCGCACCCAGTACCTCCGGGTATTGTGCCACATGGTGGAAGTGGCACATATTGCTAGCCAACTCCTCCTGAGATCTGGGGAAGTATATATACTCATGGGCATGTCGTAACATGGCATCCGGAAACTGGTGTAGTACCCTGGATGCTGATGCCTGTGAGATGCCCATTATATCCCCGGTTGGCCTTTGAAAGGTACCTGTTGCCAGTATTCACAAGCTTACACATACCTTTGTGTCCACTGGGATGGGCTCCCCTCTGTTGTCTCTTGTTCTCAGGCGTGGCCGGCACAGCTCCACTATTTGCTGTAACGTGTCCCTGTCCACCCTGTAACGCTCTACTATCTCCAGGTCTTGCAGCCCCTGGTAGGTCACCCTTGGTCTGAACACTCTCCTTCTCCTCTGAGGCCTACGGTAGTTGTTGGCACCCTCCTCCACAACTCTGTCTGTCTCTAACACATGCCGATGCATCACGGCCATGGCAGCACCCAACATATACATTTTAAAAGTTCCCCGTGTGTTTACACCCTAAGGTGCAGCGTTTGGGAATACGCGCTGTGTGTTGTGTGCATTCACACTTTATAGTGTCGTGCTGTACACCCGGTGATGTCACTGGGTGTGTCTGTGCTGCCGTATCTGTGGGTTATCTTCCGTGTTTTACCATTGGCACTGCAACGCTGTTGCCTTTGGTGTTACATTACACTTGCCTGCATTGGTTTAGCTTTACATCTTACTTTACTGTTTCTGCACGTTGCACCTACTATTTCCTGGAGTGCATCCTGCAGGCACATGGCATCTCATGCATTTTGTCTGCCGCCGCCGTTATGCTACCTCTCTACTTGGCTGTGCTGTATCGGTTCTTCGCTCTTTGCATTTCTGCTACATCCCCTACTTTCTTTGCATTCATATGCCTCCCCTTTCCTGTTTTGTGGGATTCTGCATGCAGAGTTGTCAGCTGCCGCCGATTGCCCTTCGTGGGTTGATTGGTGTTGATTGCTCATTACGACTCCAATTACACTGCTTCCGCATTTCCTCATATTCTCCGCATCACCTTCCTGTATCCGTGGTTGTTGACGGGGCGGCCATCACATGACTGGGTTGGGGAACATAGTCATCCTCGTGCACATGCATCTGTGCGCGCATTCTGTACTCTCAGCGCATCTATTTCCTCACACGCCGGTCCTGATGCTGTGATGTGCATTGTACAGCCCATGTTTGCTGGGCTCCAATGTGCTTCCTCCTACAGTGGCACACCCCTCTGCGATTGACATGTATTCCCTCTAGGCCACTCCTCGGTGTATTACCACTGCGCCGTTTGGTGCAGCCTTACGCCGGCGGGGGTTTTGCGATTCAGTATTATCTGCCTCATTTGCATGGCATTGACTACTAATACATGGTTACGGCGCCGGACACCGCCGCCACTCCTTGGCAACCCTTGGGCTGTGGTTGTGGCTTTCCATGCATATTATGGTGTATTGCGGCTGTGATGCTGATGTGTCTTATACTGCTCTTTTATGACATTGTCATATTATTTCATTGTTCCGCACCTTCCGCGGACATGTCCTGGGGTTCTGCTGTGGTTTTGGCGTACATACCATTTATGTCGTTATTTACATTTTCTGCATGTTTTCTTTTGACATTCTCGGTGTCTTTCCCCATTGGCATGTTGCACCAGTATGACACCTGACATTGGCAGCCTTCTGTTACTCCTATGTCATGTTTGGATGAATGTAAACCATTTTTTTTGTTTACATTGCCGTGCCGTTATGCTACGCCTGCGCCACTTCGTGAATCGCTACTTGCCTTCATTTGCATGGTGCAACACCGCACATGGGGTGTTTAACATACCTACGCCGGAGGCGGCGCAACTCAGGCGTACGCCGGTGGTGCACGTGGGATTGGATCGTACCTGAATCGCTCGGCGGCCATGTCTGGCGTTGTGGCGCCTACGCCATGCGTGCGCCTGGCGCAAGGTTCATGAATCCCGGGGTTTGTCTTGTAAATGTAGTTATTTCAGGGAGTCATACTGAATCTAATAACATTCAACATGCAAAAAGCTTCAAAGTTCACATGACCAAGCTTCAAATTTCAGCTTTCATATTATATTGAAATATTTTATATGATTTTCTATGTAAAGTATATGAGATCTTGTATATTCACATTTCTGTCATATCTGCATATCTGTATATGCAATATATAACTTTCTGAAAAGCAGTTTATTTAAATATAGTTTTTACCTTCTTTTCCCACTAGTATTCTACTATATTCTATATATCTTGTATTTCTAAATTTCCCATCAAAGAACTATTTAGTCTTCAGTTCTCTATTAAATATTATAGTATGTGTACATATTTCTTAATTTAATGATACTGCTCTTTTGTTTATCTGACAGAGTAGATATTGCATTCCTTGTGTATATGCATATTTATAAGTAATTTATTCTTATTAATTCTAATATTACAAGCAATCTTGACTATATAGAAAAGAATTCCTACTTATTTAATTTAAATACATGTATTTAGCCATTGTAAACTGCTGTTCATATTGATTTAAGCCTTACAGGCTGATATCAGAATCTGGCTACGGCATCTGCTGAAAAGATTTAAACCTGCATAAATTAAAGGACTGCTGGTGATTCCCTGCTAGGTAAGGAAAGCCAATCTATATTTTTTTGTCTACGACTGATAGTACCACTTTCTCTTTTCCTACTCAGTTTTGTTTTCTGTTTTAAGAAATCTGCTTGGCCTGGTGTTTTTGTTCTATGTGAGAGGTAGACACTTACATTTTCTAGGTTGCACATTTCACACTTTTTTTTTTTTTGGTTAATTACCTCTTGAGAGATATTTAAATACTCAGTGAATTTCTGGCCCTTTGTCTTTTCCTGAAAACATTTAAAGGACACATAAACAAAAGCACTGCTGGTGATTCCCTGCTGGGTAAGGAAAGTAAACCTACATTTTTTTTGTATGTGACTGATAGAGCTGCTTTCTCTTTTACCTACTCCATTTTGTTTTCTGTTTTAAGAAATCCGCCTGGCCTGGGGTTTTCATTCCATAACTCTCAACTTTTCATCTCCTTAATAAGAAAATGTAGAACAAAAGGGCAAAATGTGGAATATCTTCTAAATGCTTACTAATAATTTCAGCTGAGAAGGTTACAGGATGGTTAAAATGTGATACTTTAAACTTATGAAAAGTTCTTTTAATGAATTAATACGACTCAGTACTATTTACTAAGAATATCAGTTAAAAAAATTCCTAACACCGAATGTGTGAGAGACCCTTCAATGTGAAACAGTGAGGAACATGGACTTTTTAATAACCAAAATGAGGAGCATTCCTTGTAATACAGTACACTTGAGTAGTATGTTTTGTTCTAGGTGAGAGGTAAACACCTAAGTTATCTAGGTTGCACATTTCACATTTCTTCATTGGATAATTGCATCTTGGGTCATACGTAAATGTACACTGATTTTTTGGCCCTTTGTCTTTTACTGAAAAGATTTAAAGGTTGCATGCACTGCTGGTAATTCACTGCTAGTGTTTCCCACCCACCTTCCCCTTTATAAGCCTGGTGATTTTTAGCTTCCCACCCCTACTGTAAATTGAGCCTAATAAGCACTTCCTTTCTACACTGCTGTTGATAATACTGAATTATTTATTTGCCTTTCCTTGTGCTTGTTTTGAAAAAGTGCATCTTGCCTCTCATTGTCTGTTCTACTGATTTACTTGATCTGAATTATTTTTCTAGCTAGCCATTGAATAAAGTAGTGTAGTCTTACACTCTAGCAAGCTCTTGGTTTTTACATCAAGAGCTCAGTGGATTTTCCATCTTGTACACTGGGATGTACCCTGTTCTGTTTAGGTTGGGGACACACTTGAGATTTGAGCATCAAGAAAATAAGTATATTTTGTTAAGAAAGGTGCCCCTGCACCCTTGTGGCAAAATAGTGTGGATGCAGCCTTGTCTGAGCTAGGGATTGCTGGAGGAAGGTTCATTGTGCACTTTCCTATTGGTAGATTAGCTTAAAACTGTTTAATTTCACCTGTATTTAAGCCTCACATTTGCTTGTCACTGTGCATTGTGCAACAGCAGTTGGCAGTGCCCTGTATAGATGCTAACATACTGAAACACAATTTCCCCTAGACAACCATAAGGGGAACCCTCATAAGCTTCTCTGTTGCACTAAAGGCAACTTAGTTGCACACTGAGCAGAGTTGCTACACCAATCATCCAAACCCTCAATTTAATAACCCTTGATAGTCCTAGCACAAA
The DNA here is from genome assembly GCF_019279795.1 of Protopterus annectens. Classification (NCBI taxonomy): domain Eukaryota; kingdom Metazoa; phylum Chordata; order Ceratodontiformes; family Protopteridae; genus Protopterus; species Protopterus annectens. The sequence goes on from NC_056732.1 coordinate 1,658,344,153, forward strand.
AACTGGTCAATCTGACCCACTCCTTTTCCAAGTAGCTTGATAGTCCTTTCACAAAAACTGGTCAATCTAGCCCACTCCTTTTCCTAATAGCTAATATGGTATAGACCTGATATATTGGACAGACAGTTTCCCATCATTTCTCTGGCCAGCCTGATTGACATAGGAATACTAAGGCAATGTAGTAATTGCCTCATGCATACTGACAACCATTTACTCCTACAGCAAACAAATACCCTATGTAAGAGATGTAAGTACACTATGAAATTGGAATCACGTCTCTCATAGGATCATAGGAAGTTACTAGGTTATTGGCCCTGAGGCCCTTACAAGCCAATCCAAGAATTTAGCCCATGTTCCAACAAATCAGCACCTGATGCCGCTGTCCAGCAGAGACACAGATGGAATCCCAGGGGTGTATTTTCTGTTCCCCATCCAGTTATCCAAGTTGCATTTAAAAAGGGATAATGAGGTACTCTACTTGATGTGGAAAGGGAGTCTACTCCACAGAAGGGAGAGTCTCTGGGACACAAATCTGTCCCTCCAACAAGTCCTATTGATGTCATGGATCAGGTTGAGGTGTGGGTTGCTCGAGTGGATCTTGACAAGGTGAGTTCTATCACTGAGCCAGTTTACTACCCATCTGGTAACATACAGATCGATGCTTAGTTGAAACAGTTTATCTACTATACCCGAATGAGATATAGTATCGAAGGCTTTGGCCGTGTCAAGGTAGGCGGTGTGCACAATCTTCCCCTCATCCATGGCTTTGGTGATTGTCTCAAAGAAGTTGAATAAGTTTAACAGGCATGACCTCCCCTTGTTGAAACCAAACTGTGTGGAATCAAGTGTTTGGAGGTTGCCAATGTCCTTGTTAATGAGGTCCATGACAATCTGTCCCATGGCCTTGCAGATCAGGCTAGTTAGGCTGATAGGTCTATAATTTCCTGGATCGGTGGATGCTCTACCTTTGTGCATAGGGATGACAGTGGCTGTCCTCCACTCAGCTGGGATGAGGTGGGTACTCATACTTTGGTTGAATAGGGTGATTTATGGTGCTGCAAGTTACTGCCTGAGTTCATGGAGGCTGCAGCCTGAGATGTTATCAGATCACATGCAGGCCATATTTTTTGCCTTTGAGAGGGCAGTGATGACTTGCTCCTTAGAGATAAGGGGAGAGGGGCAGGTGCTGGAGATGTCTTGATTTACTGATGAAGGGACTGAGGGCTGAACATTTTGTTGAACTTGTCTGCCAGCAGTTTGGCTATGTCTATGGCATTTGTCTATGTGGTGTCTTTGACCACCAGTTCTCAGCAGATCTGAGTGCTTCTTTTGAGACTGTGGACATATGTGAGAAGGCCTTATGATAGTATTTGTAGATGTGGCCAGTTTGGACCTGAAGTTTGCATTGGAGGAGTTTACTAATGCTCTTATTTGCTTGTTCAGGCTAAGGAGAGTTTACTTCCAATTAGGCACCTGTTCTTTCTTGGTCCTGGACAGCAAAGTTTTCCTGTTATTGTAGAGTTTATTTATTGCAGATGTCTACCAGACAGGTTTACTCTTCCTTGAGCAGGATGATTTTGTCTAATCGAATATTCCTGATTCCATGCAACTATATAAATACTCGTATAGTACGTTGGTATAGGTTTGGACATTTGTGCCAGTTCATACAGAGAGGGGAGGGGGCTGTGAAGCTGTTTATACCTTCCCTCAGGAGGTTGTAAATCAGCTTGGAGAAGTTCTTTTGTTTGACCCTAGCTGAGGGGGGTCAGGGGAGATGGTGACTTTGAAAGTGAACCCTTTGTGGCGGATCTTACCAGGGAGGATGACAGTGTAGGGATGCTGTAGTGGTTACTAATATTGGCTAATACCAAGTCCAAGATTATCACCTCTTATGGGGGTAGCATTTGCATTGAGAAAATAAAGGAATCTCTGGGCATTTGTGTTTTGGCATGATTAGTTCTTCTAATCTATGGTTGGATAGTTAAAGTTACACAGGATCAGGGTAAAGGGTTGAATCTTGATAGATTCAAAGAGGTTCAGATAGGTTGAGTGGGCATCTTGAGTCAAAGTTGGAGGCCTGTAGCTAGCTATGATTTGAATAGGGGTCTTGTCAACAGTTAACTGCACCTGAAGTGTCTCATGTGCATCATACTGTTTGACCAGCCTGGAGGTGTATATGTCTTTAATATATATTGAAACTCCAAACTCCTTTTGCTTTGCTGCCCATGTTTTGTGGTCTGAAAGTATGATAGCATGAGTAACCTGGTATGGCTGGGGTGCTCTCCACAGCTTTGAACCAGCTTTGTGTGATTGCACAAATGTCAGCATCTTCCAGGGTTAAGAATGCTTGCAAAGAGTGCAGCTTCATGTTATACTGCTAGCATTTAGCAGCATGACCTTTAATTTGTGTTTTGATGAAAGTTTTATGTTGGTAGTTTTGACTTCATGGCATTGTCTAAAAAAGGCACTACTGGAGAGGCAAGAGCCTTTGCCAGAAGCCTGAAGCCCTAGGGAAATAGATGCAGGCTATCTCTGGAAAAGCATTGTGGTCTGTCAATAATGTCTTTCCAGACTGTCAGGTACTAGATCCCCTTGGAATAACACCAGGAGCTAAGCCACTTATTAAAGTCAATCATTTTCTGTTTGTTTTGAGGCATCATTCTGAGTGATAGTAGAATGCTGCTTAAGGCTAGGGACATACCTGCCTGGGACACATATACAGTGAGCTTGATCATATCTCTCTTGATATATGTCTCAAGTCATTTACACTAACATGGACTATGACCAAGTCACACCACCTCTTGTTAAGAGTCTTGAGTGTGTGCATGATATGGTGGATTCTGGCGCCTGACAAACAACTCACCATAACTTTTTCCTTATCCAGCCTGGTGAGGGGCACGTCCAAATGTCTCATAATGGAGTCTCCTATGACTAATATGTTAGTTTGTAGTTAGACCTTAGTGGCTGTGAGACACAGGTGTGTGGACTGTGTGCAGTGGGTGGTGTGGTGGGCTGTGGAGTTTGCATGTGTTTTTGTCTCGGAGGTCACTTTTTTTGGGTATGTTTTTGTTGAGGAGGACCTCTGCATATGTGGGTTTGTGTTGTGTAGGTGTAGGTGTTTGAGGTGTGGTGTTTGTGCTGACAGCCTTCTCAGTGCCAGATATACTGGCTTATGAGGGAGAGAGCATAGACTCTAGGTTCTTAATGTAATTGCATCTCTCACAAATTGTGTTCCTAGGTGGTAGTAGTAGAGGGTTGTTCATGTACATGAGGCAGTTGCTACACTGTGTCAGGATGCCCATATCAACCACATTGACAGGAGTACCCATAGGAAATTGTCCATCCATATTTGTCAGAATCTGAAGGAGGGAGTACTTGACATACCACTACAGAAGCAATAAAATAAGAACTTGGCTTTGGTTTTCTGAGGAGTAATGGGTGGAAGGTCTGAGATGAGTACTACTAGATGATCATACAAGTGCTACTAAGGGAAAATTTATAGCTGGAATACCTCACAATGGGTTAAAAACAGTGCAACTGCAGTGTGCAATGTGCAAACAAGCCCAAGCCAGTTCAAACACAGGTGTAAATACCACAAAAAATAGAAGATTCTAGTAACACAGAACTCTAGTGAATCCTGCTAGCCCCTGCTCTCTTTATCAATCAGCCTGTGCCAGACAACATCCAGGCAGCCCTGCTACTGTCACTACCAGAGAAGATAGGCCTCTACAACACAAGATGGCTGCCAGAAACACAGAAGGCAAACACAAGATGGCTGCCAGAAACACAGAAGGCAAAAACAAACAGCTCTGGAGGCAGCAAACCTGTATCCAGACTATGCTTTCAATTTAAGGGTTAAGAACATAGTAAAACTCAAAGAAAAACACACATTCACCACTTACAAACACAAAACTCACAGTATGAAATAATACAGTTAGACAGTAATGAAATGCAATAAAATGCAGTTAAACAATAATGAATTGCAGTAAATAGCAATGAAATACAGTTAAACAGTAATGAGATCCAGTTAATCATCAAATTGCTTAAAAAAGTGCAACTGTGATAAATTAGCTATAAGGCACAGATATAAATGATAAGCAAGTGCAAATGCAATAAAATAAGTGAAAATAAAGGAAAATGCACTTAGATTGGTCTTGGAGCCTCAGGAATTTTATAAAACTCCCAGAGATGATGTACCTTAGCAGATCTTTCATCTAACAACAAATCAGATACCAAACAGGTTGTCAGTACACACTCTTTCACCTCTCACACAAACTAAAGACATGACACACAGACCCACATACGTGGAGGTACTCACTAGAAGTCTATCAAAAGTTCAAAGATCTTCCAAATGTAAACAAAGTGCACACAGTGTTATGCAAATATAAACACTACACACAATAACACTTACATATATGCCTCAACAAATAAGCCACTAAGGCAAAACACCTCTAAACCAAATGTCCTGGCTGTAGATGGCTCCATAGTGAGACACACAGATATTCTCCTCACCAGGATGGACAAGGAGAGGTCATGGTCAGCTGCCTGTTAGGTGCCAGAATCCATCAGATAAGGCATGCACTCAAGTCACTCAACAACATTTACCATTGTGACTTGAATGCATGCCTTATCTGATGGTTAAGATAAGGCATGCACTCAAGTCACTTAACAACAATTACCATTGTGACTCGGTCATAGTTCACATTGGGGTGAATAACTTGAGATGTACCTCTCTGGACTATATGAAGAGAGACATGACTAAAATCTCAGACTATGTGTCCCAGGCAGCTATGACCCCAGCCTTAAGCAGCATTCTACCTTCTCCCAGTATGATGCCACAGTATAAACAAAAAATGGTTGATTTCAACAATTGGCTTAGCTTCTGGTGTCAGTCCAGGTGGATCCAGTATCTGTCAGCCTGGGATGACATGGTTGACAGGCCACACTGCTTTGCCAGAGATGGTCTGCACCTGTCTCCTTGCCTTCCCATAGTGCCATTTTTAGGCACTGTCAAAACAATAACATTTCCGTTGTAACAAAATCCACCCAAGGCAAATGGAAGGTTCTGCTGCTTAATGACTGAAGTCTAAATGTGAAGCTGCACTCCCAGGAATCACTCCTCACCTTGGAAGATGCTGACATCTGTGCAGTCACTGATGCCCAGTTCATGGCTGTGGAGGGAATCCTGGCTGTGCAAGGCTATAATGCCTTCCACATGTTCAGACCTCAAAATGAGTGTATAGACTCAGCTGTACTTGACCAAATCAAAACCAGGTCCTCCTATAAAACAAGCCACCCTGGTGGACCTCAAATATAAAAAGGATATATTACAAGAGGAAGAAAAAGATGTCTAAAAATAAAAAGGAACTGATTCAGCAGAGGAAGAATTCCCTCTTCAGCTTGAACAAGCATATCAGAAATCTAGTAAAATCCTCTAAAGCTAAGTATGAAAATAGCATTGCTAGCTAAGGATAATCATAAGGCATTCTTTAATTATATAAGGACTCTAAAAGGGAATGCCCAGCTTTATGTAGAACTGGTAATAGATGGTACCACTCATACTGCACTGGAAGAAATTGCCAATTTGCTAGCTGACAGATTTGCTGCAAACCTCACCCACCTGGCCCCACTGATCATACCCCAAAGCATACCCGACACCAGTCTTCTGCCTAGTATCTCTAGAGATCAGGTCTTATCTGCACTCTCAAGGCTGAAAACATGGCCTCAGTGGGACCAGATAACATACCAGGATGCTTATTAAGCAATCTAAAACAGGACATAGCAGACCCACTTAGCAGTCTATTTAATCATACCCTGAGAACTGGCTTTGTTCCAGCAAAGTGGAGAACAGGAACAGTAATCCCCTTGCACAAAGGAGACAATCAACACACCCAGGGAACTATAGACCCATAAGTCTAACAAGTTTCATCTGCAAGGCCATGGAAAGAATCATCATTGACCTTATCAACAAGGACATAGGTGACCATCAAACTCTAGACCCAATCCAATTTGGCTTTGTTAAGGGAATATCATGCTTATTAAAGCTGGTGGACTTCTTTGAGAAAGTCACCAAAGCCCTGGATGAAGATAAGACAGTGCATGCCGCCTATCTTGACCTGGCCAAGGTGTTTGACACAATCCTCCACTCGGTATCATTGAAAAATTCTCTCAGTTAGGGATTAACCCTTACATCACTATTAGATGGGTAGCCAATTGGCTTGCTGACAGAACACATACTGTCAAAGTTGGTGATTCCACCTCTACCACTAAACCCGTCACCAGTGGCATACCACAAGGTTCTTTTCTGGGTCTTTTACTGTTTGAAATCTAGTTCTCAGAAGTCCAGGCTAAATTAGATGGCCTTTGGCTTACAAAGTTTGCTAATGATTGCAAATTGGGTGCAGTCACTGAGGCTGCCAATGATGTTAACTTACTACAGTAAGGGATAATACAGACAAATGACTGGTGCCAAAGCCATGGTCTAAAACTAAATGCAAAAAACTGCATTATTATTCCTTTTGGTAAAGTAGAATTCCCTGCTAACTACAATATTGACAACACCCCCCTAACCTCAGATCTAGTGGTGCAAGACCTAGGAACACAGATAGACAGCAATTTGAACTTCAACCACCAAGTTTCCTCTGTGGTAAGGAAAGCATTATATGTTGCACACCTCATAGGTAATGACATCACATGCAGGTCTAAGGATGTTATAGCTCGACTGTACTTGACCTGCATCAGACTATTAATAGAGTACAATGCTCCCTTTTGCATGTATCTCAACAGACACCTGCAGTAGCTGGAGAGGCCACAGTGGTTTCTCATGAAGAAAATATAGAGCCTCCAAACCATGATGTACATGGATAGACTAAAATCCCTGTCACTGTACTCTGTATCATATAGGCTGCTGAGAAAAGATTTGTGCCTGGCCTACAGGGCAGTCTCTGACCCTGCCCTGATGAATATGCTTCACATAAACAAATTAATGGTACAAGAGTCACTCACTCTAGGGATCTTAACCTAGCCTGTGACATTAACAGAACACACTGGAAATAGAAATATGACTGCCGCTCCAATAGAACAAACTTCAAATTCATGTGAAGCAGAGCTTCTCACTGACACAATTCATGTGCAACCTGGACAAATGGATAGGAGACTGCAAATTCACCCTGAGGGTGACACCCATGTCCCTCATGGACAGGAGGAATTGGTGTTGACCATATACTAGCTCTGCAAAATATGTTCACTTAATAAGGGCAGATGGGGCAACTTGGGACTAACATGGCTAGGCTTGTAAGGGCTCCAGGGCCGCTAGCCTGGTAAACTCCTATGAACATATGAGCCTATATAAATGACAACTCACACCGCACAGTTGCTGCTGCTAATTTCTTCTGTAAGTTTCTCATTCTTTTTAGTTCTTTTAAGCTGTTCTAATCAGTAATAAAACAGTAACTTTACTTCCTTTAACTAATATGCCTTAATTAATGCCTTTAATTAATAAATAAAAAAATAATAATAAATGTAATTAATAATTGAATTACTTAATTAAAACATCTGGAACATTTCTCCCTGTGGCTCCACTGAAAATTGGCTTTGTTCCAAGTCGGACTTTCCTGGTAAATAAATGTTAAATAAAAATAAAATAAAAAATATGTACAGTTAATATGTATAGTTAAAGTTAACACTGCAGCATAAGCTGTTAACATGTAAAGCATTAGCAAATTATGTTACAACATTATTATAGAGTATATATATATATATATATATATATATATATATATATATATATATATATTTATATATGTTATAACATTACTATAGCTTTTGTCTTATCAATACTTCACATATAAGAAAAGAAAAGAGATGCTATTTTGAGTAGATTTCTCACATATATACTTGAAAAAAGAAAAAGAAAGAAAGTCCTTTTCCTTCTTTTACAGGCATCAGTGATGACATTTGCCTAGATTTTCTTCAGCACAGATCAAGGTGGGAAAAAGTAGCATTCTGAAGAGATGGAACATTCTTTTGTTCTCAAGCTTTCCATTTCTTGTGTCATAAATGACCTATGAAAGGAATGTGTTACACAGGAACAAAGAAAACAAAAGCATCAACACTTTAACACAATTAGCATGTATTAGCATTAGGAAGAGGCAAACACCCCATGCACTGCTCCTGATTAATGGCGATACAGTGGAAAGGGTAACCAATACCAAATTCCTTGGAGTTCATATCTCTGATTATCTCTTTTGGTCCAGGAACACCTGCCACATAGTGAAAAAAGCACACCAATGTCTCCACTTTTTGAGAAGACTCAAAAAGATGAAAATACCATTGTCAGCACTTTCCACCTTCTACAGAGTAGCAATTGTAAGCATCCTAACATCCAATTTTTCGATATGATATGGGAGCTGCTCAGTCATAGATAAGAAATACCTGCAGAGAGTGGTGAGAGTTGCTGAGAGGATAACTGGCACTAGTCTATCCACAATCCAGGATCTTTATACATTGAGGAGCCTACAGAGAGCCACCAAAATACTAAATGATGCAACTCATTCTGCAAGCAGTCTGTTTATGAGCCTGCCATCTGGTAAAAGATACCCCAGTACTCAATGCAGGACAACTAAATTCAAAGACAGGTTTTATCCGAAGATGATTAGACTTCTTAATTACAACATTAGTTCTGATCACTGACAGGTCAGGATGCTGAGACTTCCCATTCACTGTGCGATATTATTTTATCCATTATTTATTAAGTGCAGCCAACCATTATAATTTATATTACTAACCCAGGTACAATATTTTTTCTTCTGCTGCTACTGCTATGTGCTTGTTCACCCATAATGTGGTACATGGTTCATGTGCAATACTATTACTTGAACTTTGCTGCTAGATGTGTGTTTTTAGTATCTTAAGAAGTGTGTGCTTCTAGGAATATATGTAGCTATATACTTAAGTGTACAGTTGATTTATAAGATGGTGGTAGTATTATTATATGTTGTTTTAAATTATGTCCTTCTATGTATGCGGTCTCTTTTTTGTCCGTCCCGTGATGAGCTGATTGCATGGAATCTCATTTAATCTACACTTGTGTAGATCAAAATGACAATAAAGTTACTTTTGACTTTGACTTTACCTAGATGTGACATTCATTTAACTCAGCAATACACATACTAAGTGATGCTGAATAAATAAAATAACATTCTTAACTTATATAGCTTTAAAGTTACCAATGTTATTGCTTACAATATAATGACATTTTCTTACAGAACATATTTAATATTTAGAAACACACATACGTTTAGTTAAATGAAATATTAAGTCTTTCAGTGTAAACATAGTAAAGCTAACTCTTTATATTCCTCATCCTGAAAAATGTTTTAGTTTAAAATATAATTGCAAAATTGCATATGTTTTGAAGATTAAAGTCCAGTGCAAACCGTTTATTTAAAAGGCAAGTCTATTGTTTCAGAAAATAATAGTCTAGAAATCAGTGAACAAGACTCATTTATTTTTAGGCTTTTTAGTTTTAGAAGCACTTTTTCAAGAATTCAGCTCACTCTGTCTCTTCAAAGATATACTCTTTCAATGCATTTCTTCAGTATCAAGGATTTTATTGCTGTTAATAAAATTGGATGCCTCCTCCAATGTGTTAAATATTTTGGTTTCTTCAGAAAGGAATAATTTGATCTTAGCAGGAAACACCAACGTGGCTTTAATATTGTTCTTTTTAATTTCCTTGATAGTAGTAAACAGGATTTTCTTTTGCTCATTACTTTGCCAGAATAGTAATTATCAAATCTGACTACATGTTCACCTATTGTAATATGTGGGCTGGACCATGCTGATTTTAATATTTGATCTTTTTTCTAAGCTAGACATAAACTTAACTATAATTGAGCACAGTGGTGAGTTTTCCTTCTTAGAAGGTGTTCTTGGGGTGTGCACTTTCAATGCCAAAAGATAAAGGGCAGGATTCACGAAGGCTTGCACGGAGTGTAAGAGACGTGCAACACTCCATGCAAGCCTCGCGATCCAGGAACAGCCCTAAACTCCGTGTAAGAGACCAGCTAAAACGTCTCTTACACGGACTGGGCGTGGACATGCTAAATACCTCACTTGCAGCTGAAAGGTATGCAAATGAGGTATATTAGTGTTCCACGAAGCAGAAACCAGTCCGTGTAAGAGACGTTTTAGCTGCAGAAATGTACTCAGTTGACAACTGAGTACGTTTCTGCAAATTCCACAACGGAGCCATGTCAGCTCTAAAATAAGGGTGCATATGACTCAGGCAGCATGCCAATGGCCAAATATGTGGCCATTGGCAATATAACCCGATGCCAAAATAATAAAAATATAAATTTTTTTTTCGGCAATCGCCGATGTTTAAACCCAGCGCAGCCCCGTGCAAACGGGCTGCGCTGTATAAAACATGAAAATGAAGGTTATAAACCCACAAATGTGGGTTTCATGCAATACATGGAATGACAATGCAGGGACCAGCAGACCAAAAACAACATGGCCACCGTGTAGTGGTTGCTAAGGGGGGAAGCTGAGTCTAAGACATGTAACTAAGCATTAGTAGGCAATCTCATGTAAATGAGGGTTAGGATACTGAATCTCACAGTCACATAGCAAATGAGCACAGTCTGAGTAGTGTTAGAGATACATAAGGGGGAGGAATAGAGTAGGAGATAGGTGACATCACAGGGGTGAAATGTTAGAAAGAAATGCAGTTCATTGGAGGCCAGTGTAACATGACAGATGACAGACACAGATCATGGAAAGAGATGTGCCACTAGATAAGTCATGGAAAGTCAAGAAATGGAAGGTGTACACTGTTACTTACACCAAAGTTTCTGGCTGGGCGTGCATGCGCACATGTGCACGCCATGAAGCGCGAGTAGGGCAGTGTGTGCGCATGTAAGGCAGACTGAGCATGTGGGAGCATGTTGGGAGATGTTTAACACTGTTTGCGCGGGTGTGCGCGCGTGTAGGGCAGGCTGAGTATGTTGGAGGCTGTTGGCAGACGTGTAACAGTGTTTGCGTGGGTGTACACGCATTTTAACCCAAATAAGTAGATTCTGAACCGTGTAAGCACGTGTGCGCACGTGTAAGGCACTGTGAGCGTGTTTCTGATAGTATGCACGTTGCTCCCCCCTGCGGAAATAGAGAGGAAAAAGGAAGCAACAGAATTAATAGGAAGCTGGCAGGGATAACTGCTGAAGATAGCAGGTGAAAACAATTAGAAGCAGGCAATTACACAGGCAGAATAGTAGCCCAGCCCAGCACTTAAAACTCTGCAAACAGTACAGGATGTTTCCCTTAAGAGACACTGCAAGACAGGAGTAAGCTAACAGAAGTGAAAACTGAAAAAGCTGAACTCAGAGCAGAAATGTTAGGGGCTGCCATAGCTGTCATAATGAGACATAGGCGACTTGCTGAGGGTGGTGACAATGCAGATGGTGCTAGACAACCCACAGTGAGGAGACGGAGAAGAGTGTACAGGCCCAGGGTCACCTACCATGGGTTACATGAGCTGGAGATAGTAGAGCACTACAGAGTGGACAGAGAGCTCCTGCAGCAAATTGTTGAGCTGTGCAGGCCACACCTCACACACAAAACCAACAGAGGGGAACCCATCCCAGTGGAAACCAAGGTATGTGTTGGACTAAGAATACTAGCAACAGGTACCTTCCAGAGACCAACTGGCGATATGATGGGGATATCACAGGCATCAGCCTCCAGAGTACTGCACCAGTTCCTGGATGCCATGTCAGCACATGTCGGTGATCATGTATATTTCCCTAATGCCCGTGAGGTATTGGCCAGCAATATGCGTCTCTTCCAGCAAATAGCGGAATACCCTGAGGTAGTGGGTGCAATAGACTGCACGCACATACACATCAAAGCACCAGCCGGTGAGCGGGGTAGGGCCTACATTAACCGCAAGGGCTTCACCTCCATCAACTGCCAGGTCGTGTGTGATGCCCACGGCATAATAATGAATGTGTGTGCTGGCTGCCCTGGGAGTTACCATGATTCCCACATCTGGCATTTGACGCAGCTGTACCAGACATTTGCCAATGAGGACATCCCACACGGACACCTAGTGGGGGATGCAGGTTATGCACTGGAGCTGTGGCTGATGACACCCATCAGAAACGCACACACACCTGAACAGGAACACCATAATGAGGCACACGCACAAACACGTAATGTAATAGAGCGTGTGTTTGGGCTGCTCAAGTCATGGTTCCGGTGTCTGGACACATCTGGTGGAGCCTTGCAGTACAGACCAACTACATGTACCGAAATTGTCATGGTATGTGCTATGCTACATAATATGATCTTGTGAAAACAGCTGCAGCAGGACCAGCATAGGGCCGGGCCAAACAGCCCCCCACCATTGCCAAGGCCATCACAGGCAGAGCGTGACTCGGAGGAGGAACAACCTGAGCCTGCCCCAGTAGGCAGAAGGAGGCGTGCCCAGTATGCCCTGGCCTTGGCAAAGAGGCAACGCATAGCACATACACTGGCTCAGTAGGAACCCTGGGAATGATACCCCCTCTGACTCACTCAAATAATAACATGGATGCCTAAAATGACATGACCTGCTCACCAACATGTACAGGGAAATGTAATATGCGCATCCGACAGAGGCAGCCCTGCAGCACCACCTGAGGCATGAATGCTATGTGTTAAGTAATGTAACACCATGTACTATATGCACACCTGAGCACCCTGACTGACATCCACCCTCACCAAGCATGAAGCCACAAAATGACGATGGGATGATCAAGTGCAATAACTGGCTGAAGTAATGCAGTTAGTCAAAGGGAAGCCAATGTGTTTCAGGCTGGGAAGACATGCGGAGTTTGACATGATGCACCACCTGCTAGGGGTGGCATGCACCTATCATGCCATGCCCCATGGATACTGGCAAAGGCTGTCAGTACCCACAGCATGCCCTGAATAGGTAAGTCTCAAAACACAAACCCACCTTCATAGGTTCTACAAGGGATAGGAACCTAGATGTAATGCTACCCAATGACAGATGTATAAACAGCAAGATGTGTGCAGTGTAAACACACACAGTATGGAGAATCTAGATACCAGTCCTGTAATAGAGAACTGGGTCAAGGCTCACATCAGCACCCTAACACTACCAGGTCACACCTCATACTGTGCTGTACAGCCGGAAAACATGGAACAAGCTACAAAAGGAGGGTGACTAGCAATAAATGTCAAGGATAACCACACCCCCATGTTGGTACCACAACAAGAAGCAGCATGGATTATCCATGGTCAAATACCAATGGCTAAAACTGCCTCCCAGTATATAGCCTGCTGCAGACTACTGTCCTAATACCAGGAACTGCACCTAGCCTATGTCGGAATGCATGAATATATCAAGCCCCCCAAACCACATTATATTGCTTGACTGAAAATACCCAGACATACACCAGGAGCATTATACTAGCACCAACACAGTAGGAGAAAATTACCCAGATTCCATAAACCAAAATGCCCAGAAACAATGTACCACTCCCACAAGAGGGGTAAACATACTGGATGTGATAATCAGCAACATGTATACTGGATGGTAAGATGAGAAGTGTACCCCTCACTGGTAAGACCAGACCATAGAGTAATCACACTGGATATACACATCCTGTCCCCAGTCCCTGGCCAGAATACCACAGTGAAAAACATGTGTAAAGCATAGGCTGCAGCCCTCAAAACCGATGTTGAATCCACAAAAGGCCCTGTGCAAGTGCAGAATATGGGACACACCACAGAACATGTTATACAGGCATTCCATGAACACAGCCAGGAATGCTTGGAGTATGCAATCACAAATAACAACAACACACAATGCCATACACGCAGGCATCTGGCATGCTGGACTCCAACCATTACCAAACCATGCAAGAGAATGAGGAAGCTACCACATGATAGAGCAAACATAAAAAGGGAAGAAATCACTGATCAGTAGTATGGCAATAACATATGTCCACACATACAATCCACTAAGTCCAGCCACAACAAGTAGAATATGTAAATCCAGAGGCAATGTGACACCAGTCCCAAGTACACAGACAACCACAACACCCCCCAATAAATACAAATATATGTGATAGTTGCATCCATGTATCCAAACCAGAGGTTGAGCTCCACCAACTCAGTACTGTCAAAACTAGTCAGGAGGAGAAGGTAACCACATACACCACAAACCCAGTCCCACATAGACCTACCACAACTGTAAACCAAACACATAAACACAGACAAATATTCTCGGAGGCCTTAATTACAAACACACCACACGAACAGAAGCCTCCAAAGCAGATCACAAGCAACCACAACCTTCAAACATAGCACATGCAATGAATAGTATGCAAAGCTGGTGTGCCAAACAGTCACATGCCAGAAGGAGAAACAACATGCCTGATACAGTCGTAATAGGTGTCTGTATAGGCAGACACACTGCTGTCCCACTCACCAGACTGAACAAGGGAAAGGGTAGAGTAAGCTGCCTGTAGGCTGCCACAAAATGCCACATAACACAAGTACGCAGGTCACCCCAAAGCAAGCAGAAATATGATGCACTCAATGTCCATGCTGGTGTGAATTACCTGAGATGTACCTCCCTGGTCAACATCAAAAGAGACATGGATGGTCCCTCTGAGTATGTACCCCAGGGCGGTATGACATTGGCTCTGTGCAGCATCCAACCCTCACCAAGAATGATGCCACAGTACAAACACAGAATGCTCATGTTTAACAGCTGGCACAGTTACAGCTGTCAGTCCAAGAGGGTCTAATGTCTGTCTGCTTGAGATGTCAAGCATGACAAGCCATGCTGCTGTTCCAGGGATGGCTTGCAGCTGTTACCCATGTATGTCTGGATACTGGATAAGGCCTTTGCTGCCTCCATAGAGCCGTATGTAGGCAAGGCCAAAAAGACTACCCACCACCCTAGAAAACATAAGTGGTAGGAAACATAAGGGTAATGCTGACCAATGCCAGATGTGTAAACTGCAATATGCATGCCCCTGAGGCACTTCCCATTATGGAGAATATTTATGTCTGTGCAGTGACAGAAGCCTGCTGCAAGCCTAGTGATAGCACACCAGCACTACTAGGTTATACCACATATCATGTGTTATGGCCTCAACACCTGCACCAAAACATCAAAGGAGGGGGAGTATCCATATGCAGCACAGACACCCATATTGCCAGGTAACTTACAATACACAAAGCAATGGAGACCACCCATGTGCACATAACTGTAGTCAAAACTGCTGTACAGTCTGTAGCATGCGACAGACCACACTCTCACACACAAGAACTCCACCCAGACATCCGAAGACACTGGACAGTATGAATGTCCCACCAAATACCAGACAAGGTACACACAAATTACCACATAGGTGTCAAACCATTATGTATGCAAGGAGTAATCAGGGACCTAGGGACACAGGTCAACATTAATCTGTCATGTGACACCCAGAATGCCAATGTGGCTAAGAAGATTGTCGATATTGGGCCCCATATCATGAAAGGATTCACATCAACATCAACAGAGGTCACTGTGCCGCTGTACTGTTCCCTTATCAGACCCATAATCTAGTACAATGACTCATATGGGATGTACCGTACGTGACACCTGCAGCGGTTCGGAAGACCTCATAGTTACCCCACCAACAGGATAAAGGGTGTGAAATATATGTCATATGCTGCCTGGCTGTAGACACCCCAGCTGACTGCAGTCACACACTGCCTACACAGAGGCATTGTATGTCTGTTGTACAAGGCCATTTCCAACACAGGAGTAATGGACATGCTCTACCACAGGAAATCAAAGCCATTGGAGCTGTGAGAGTCACAGATGTCAGCCTCAACACATAATGAAATAAGATGTGTTGGAGGGACAGATACATAACCCAGAGGCTCCCCACACCCAGAAACAGGATCCCAATCCATGGTAGGCATAGCCCCTCACTGACACCCCTCAACAGGAATATTGCCAAGTGGATGGATGACCGTACATTTATACTGGGGGTCCTCACTGTGTCACGACCAGACAGAGGCACAGTGAAGAACTTCATAAATGGCCATAATTGAACATAGCAAGGGGTGGCGAAAGACACACACACTCTGGCTAGGCTTACTAATGGCCTAGGGTGTATAGCCTAATATGAACCCATGAACCTATGAAGATACAAAACATACAGGACACTAAGGATAATCACAAGGGTTACCCAACTGATGGTAGGAACCATGTTGGGCATCCACAGATATGCTCCGAATCACACAGATATTACAAACAACATACCAACCACACACACATATTGCTAGCATACAATCTGTCATGTGCAGTGCAAACACCCCCCCCGAGTGCAAAATACCTATCCCAGCAGACTGATGGTCCCCTGACATTGCAGATGCTGAGGTAACAACCATTATCTGCAAAGCAGAACACACAGCAGCAAAGGTATGTGATGGTGTCCTGTGCTGAGGCCAACATGGACTCCAAGAATAATGGAATGCCAAATCACACTACTGCCCAATGTCAGCCTTACCACAGGATATGTACCCAAAGAGCAGTGTACAACAATAGTGGTCCATCACAACAAAGGTGTTGCCTGAATGGACACTCCAAACTACCACCCCAGGATCCTGACAAGCTTGTTCTGCACAGCTATGGAAAGGATCAGTATGTACCGCAGACAGAAGGCTATTGTGGACCTACTGATACTGGACCCTACACAGTGTGGCTGTCATAACTGCAGAACCTGCCCCTAAACATGTCTGACCCATTTGAAGCAGTCATTAAGGTCATTGATGAGGGCAATGTGGTCCACACAGTGTAGCTGGACCGTGCACATGCTTCTAGACAATACCATACGAGTTCAGTATGGATATGTTCAGCAGCTTAAATATATACCCTTATGTCAGTAGAGGGGTTGCAAACCAGACCAAGGACAGAACCGATATGGTCAGACATGCCGCATCCATGTCAGACTACAAAGCAGATATGAGTGGCATCCCACAAGGCCTGGTCTTTTGCCCCCCCCACCCCCATTCTGTATATATGTCCCATAGGTATAGGCCAACATGGAAGGACTGTGACTGAACATGTATGCAGAGGAGTACAAACAGCCCACCATATCCGACCCCCAGCTGACACAAGCAACCCATAAAAGGGCCACCTACAAACAGACAACTGGAGGCATAGCCATGTTAGCAAGCTAATTACAGAACTGTGTATAGACAACCACCGTGGATATACAGTAAGTGCCCACAAATTACCACACAAGTGTTAACCCATGAGATACCTAACATGTAATGTGAGACCTGGGTACAAAAGGTGATAAATATCCTGCACTGGACAAACATGTGGCTGTAGTGTTCGCAGAAACATGTACCATATACCCACCCAAACATGAAGGTTGGCAGATGTAGATAAGGGGAACTCACTGTGGCTCTGCAGCCATCCACCATCAGCGTCACAACTGACTACAATAGCCACTGTGGGATATACCGCAGCAGACACCTCCATCAACTGTAAAGTCCACAACAGTACCCCACCAGGGGTAGCAAAGAGCATGAACAGATGCCATGTGTTGCCTGAGTAAACAAACTGCAGCCCCACACACCGCCATCCTTCCCA
This sequence comes from Protopterus annectens, assembly GCF_019279795.1. Taxonomy (NCBI): domain Eukaryota; kingdom Metazoa; phylum Chordata; order Ceratodontiformes; family Protopteridae; genus Protopterus; species Protopterus annectens. The sequence continues at coordinate 1,658,361,827 of NC_056732.1, forward strand.
GCTACAGGAAAGCTGTGCCTGATGTATGAAGCCATGTCGAACCTGGAATGAATGAACATGTTGCACCTTGTACAATCTGAATGGCAGTGAGTTATGCACATGAGAGACCTGAACCCCAGCACTGACATACATAGGACAAGCTGTACAGAATAGAAGGCAGCCCCACTCTTCAGTAAACTCCTGGTACAGGTCAGCCAGAGAGTCACATATCGACACCCCTCAAGAGGAATCCTGATGAGTGTATGGGAGATGGTAGGCTAACCCTGGGTATCACTGTTATGTCAGAGGTAGACGGAGGCACAGTATACTAACCATGACATATGTCATGGCAAACTCCAGTTACAATGTGTGTCGAAGGACAAACACACCCTGTGACTAGCATCAGAAATGGCCTAGGGAACATCGCTAGTGTTTGCCAATGTCCACCCATGTTGTGGAATACACTAGCAATGTTGGACGAGCCTGATGTAGGTAGTCCATATCTGAACATATTGCAACATGGTCATATGTGCACAACTGGCCCCTACACAGTCTATTGTGCTCACTATGAAGATGTCAAGAAGTCATAGGACTAAAGCCCAGGATACTGCCCACCACAGTGAAAGTACTGAACCAGTACACTATACGGTACTACAGTGTTAGGTCATTATGAAAGTATGTTGAGAACTGTCTGCAAAGTATCCCATGCAATCCCTGCAGGCACAGTATAATCCCTGTTGTGGCAGACACGAAGCAGTTGGCCAGTTAGTACACAACATGACACCCAACACACAACCATAAACGTGAGATATTGTTGAAGTTCACACACACCCAAATATGTGGTGGACTTCAGAGTGCAACATATGGAAAGCTCACACTGGGCATGCTCGCACACTTTGATAAATGAGGCATATGTCAGACAACATGCCATGGAAAGGCTGAACTGGGCATGCTCACACACTTAGGCCATATCTCCATTTAGCAGTTGGCCACACATATCTGGTATTTGTACGTGTCAGTCCAGGAACCAACCACAACACAGCAATCAGCCCAGTGCACACAGTAAATGACTACAGAGACATAAGTGATATAGTGGATCGCCATCATATGCAAACATCTTCCACAGATACACAAGTTGGTCATAGGAACAGGGAATGCTATGGCAATAAAGACCTGCAAACAGTAGAACAGCACAACAAATATTGTGCATCCAACAATTGAACATATGGGTGTAGAGGTCAATACTAGGCTTGTTGTCCTAGGGAATGACAGCTCAGCCAGAGTGTGCTTGTCATCTGCATCCCCAGGATAGTAGGCTACTGTGCCACTGTAAAGTAGGTCACAGAAGGCAACATATGAGGCTAGTGAGCTGTGCCTCTGTCAAGCAGGGGCACCGTGGAGGTCCCAGGGATTGAATGTGCTAAGCCACAGCCATGTTGTCGGTGTGTGCTGTGAGAAGGTTGCTGAGGATCTCTGATAGTAGGTGTCCATCAATAACAGACTGAGGGGAGCCCTATCTGCATTCTCTGGACGATTCCACTGTCAACACTGTGTTGTAATGAGTATGTGTGAATGAAGTGCCATGCTGGAACTGTTCACAGATGTCCTCCCTCTGCGGGCTACAGCTCTGCAATGTATTAGGTCACTCTGTCTGTTGTACGGCGCATATATGGCTGGTGTACAGCTGACAGGTGTCTTGTTGTGGAGCAGTCATGGGTATATGTGGGATAGCATGACCAATGCAAACCGTACACATGCTCATAGAATGCAATTGTCAAGGATTATGCTGAGTGGCCAGTATAGTCCTCCAGCATGGGTCCTCTGAAGTCGTCCACCCCAGTCTACACAAGTGTAGAGTCTGCTTGTGCTAAATACAGTTTGTGTGCAGTGACAACCTTGTCTGGGGGTGGAGATGGGATATGGATGTCCAGGGAAAGGTGGGTATGGTCAGATATCAACAATGGTGGTCCACCTCTGGTGTGGAACAGTGAGTACCCACATTGCAGATGGACAGGTGCAATATGTATTCCCCCATGTGGCTGTGGTGTGTGGTTCTGCCATAGCACATGGACCCACAAATTGTAGTGGCTGTAGGGTAAAGTGGTAGAGGCCTGAGTAGTTCCACACACAATATGCCTGTACCTGATGTTAACAACTGGAATGGTGTATGTGAACACCTTCATATCCTGTCACTGTTCCCAGGGAAGCTAAGTGTGTGTCCTGGATGTGGGTGTGGTGTTCTGGACTGGTTGTGTTGTGTGTTACAGGTCCTGTGGTCCCAAAGCATGGTATAGAACATAACCTGCCAGTGCGATGTGCATATCTGACCCTGACGTAGGTGGCTGCAAATGCATATATATGCTATCCCCCACCTGACAGGTAGTACTGCATGTACATACCTCTGTAGAAATAAAGATGTCAGCACCCTATAAATACTACAGGTGCAAAACAGATGCCCAGTAATTCAGATAGTGCGCTCTGCTAATGCGTCTCTCTCAAGTGTCATAATATAGTTAGGTAGGGGTTCGAATCCTGCAAATGCTCAGTGTGTGTGTGTGCGTGGATGAGCGGGGTTTGTGTGTGTGTGAAAGGCTGTGAGAGAGAAATGTCCCTTTTGGCAACTGGGAAAACACACTACAGGATGCACATTCCCCTTTCTAAACACTGATGATGTCAGCACCCTATAAGTACAGCAGGAGAAGGGAAACCTCCCAGGAATGCGAATAGCGTGCTCTGCAAATGCGTCTGTCTCAAATGTCATAACATAGGTAGGTAAGGGTTTGAATCCTGTACATGCTCAGTGTGTGTGGAGGGGGTTAGTGTGTGTTCAAGACTGTTTGAAAGAAGTATCCCTTTTGGCAACTGGGAGAACACACTACAGGATGCACATTCCCCTTTCTAAACACTGATGATGTCAGCACCCTATAAGTACAGCAGGAGAAGGGAAACCTCCCAGTAATGCGAATAGCACGCTCTGCTAATGCGTCCATTTTGAGTGTCATAACATAATTAGATAGTGGTTTGAATCCTGCAAGTGTGTGTGTTTGGATGAGGGAGGTTAGTGTGTGTGCAATTTTGTGTGAGGGAAATGTCCCTTTTGGCAACTGGGAGAACACACTACAGGATGCACATTCCCCTTTCTAAACACTGATGATGTCAGCACCCTATAAGTACAGCAGGAGAAGGAAAGCCTCCCAGTAATGCGAATTGCCCGCTCTGCTAATGCGTCTGTCTCAAGTGTCATAACATAGGTAGTGGTTTGAATCTTGCAAGTGTGTGTGTTGGGATGAGGGGGGTTAGTGTGTGTGCAATTTTGTGTGAGGGAAATGTCCCTTTTGGCAACTGGGAGAACACACTACAGGATGCACATTCCCCTTTCTAAACACAGATGATGTCAGCACCCTATAAGTACAGCAGGAGAAGGGATGCCTCCCAGTAATGCGAATAGCGCGCTCTGCTAATGCGTCCGTCTCAAGTGTCATAACATAGTTAGGTAGTAGTTTGAATCCTGCACATGGCAAGTGTGTGTGTTTGGATGAGGGGGGTTAGTGTGTGTGCAATTTTGTGTGAGGGAAATGTCCCTTTTGGCAACTGGGAGAACACACTACAGGATGCACATTCCCCTTTCTAAACACAGATGATGTCAGCACCCTATAAGTACAGCAGGAGAAGAAAATCCTCCTTGTAATGCGAATAGCGCGCAACGCTAATGCGTCCATCTCGAGAGTCATAACATAATTAGGTAGTGGTTTGAATCCTGCAAATGGTAAGTGTGTGTGTTTAGATGAGGGGGGTTAGTGTGTGTGCAATTTTGTGTGAGAGAAATGTCCCTTTTGGCAACTGGGAGAACACACTACAGGATGCACATTCCCCTTTCTAAACACAGATGATGTCAGCACCCTATAAGTACAGCAGGAGAAGGAAAGCCTCCCAGTAATGCGAATAGCGCACTCCACTAATGCGTCTCTCCCGAGTGTCATAATGTAGTTAGGTAGGAGTTTAAAACCTATAAATGGCATGTGTTTGGATGTGGGGAGTTTCTGTGTGTGCATTTCCGTATGAAAAACATGTTAGTTTTGGCAATCAGGAGATCACACTACCTGATGCACATTACCCTTTCAAAATACTGATGTTGTCAGCACTATATAAGTACAGCCAGAGAAGAAGAGCTATCTAGTAATCCGAATAGTGCGCTTTGCTAATGCGTCTCTCTCACGTGTCGTGACTTAGTTAGGTATAGGAATGAATCCTGCAAATGGCAAGTGGGGGTAGTAGGGTGTGTATAAATGCAAGTGTGAGAAAACAGATCCTTTTGGCAAATACTACAATACACCAGATGCTGCATATTCCCCCAGTAAACACAGGGGATGTCACCACACTATCAGCACAACCAAACAGGGCTAGTTGGCCAGTAATGCCAATAGTGCGCTCTGCTACTGTGTCTATTACCATTGTCAGAGTACAGATAGGTATGTTTTGGTAACCCACAACTGCCACGTGTGGTTGTGTCACACAGTATGACCTTGTGTGGGTCTTTGTACATAACAATGCATGCCATTGCCTAAACCAGCAATGGCATTGCACACATGATGTATGTGTGACACATACACATAAATACCTGTGACCTGCAGTAGTTACCATGTCTGACACATGCCTCGAGTGGATAAATAGTATTTGCAATGTATACCAATATGACTGTGTCTTACTGTGCAGGGTCCGCACGTGGTATGTCTCTATACAGTGTGGGTATATATGGTAAAATACCTACAGCAGGGGATACACATCTGGTCTGGGCCATATAGTGTACATGTAGTCGATGTACAGGTGCTGCATGTTCCCACCTGTTGTGGTAGTGGTAACATGTCATTCCACTGCAATTCAGTGACCACATGCTGTGAACCCTTCAACTAGTGTGTTGTAGCTACAGTAATGCTCACGCACAATGTTTGGCTGGATGCAGTCCAGCCATATAAACACAGTTCTTGAGACTGTCATATTGCCAGTGTTGTTATGGAGTATAGGTGGTATTCCTGTGTATGGGAGGGTTGTGTGTGCCAGGCTATGAACCAGATGGCAGTCCAATACACTGTTAGCTGCACATGATTAGACCCTGATGCTTTGTGCTGTGCCAACAACCTGGAGGTGTGTGTATCTGTGGTACCTTGGGATACCACCCCCCTGTCCATGTGTGTTACATGTGTAGGGGACGACAGGCATGGTATGGAGCATAACCTGTCAGTGATGGGTAACACCTGTGAGCCATGAATCAGGAATCTGGTACTGCACAGACATTGCAGTTCACCGTGCTGAGGACAGTGTCTGGTGCATGCATCTTCCGGTGTACACTGCTGTTGTTGTGTAGCAGCACTGTTAGTGTCCTAACCTGTGTGATACCCACGGAGGTGGCTATGTAAACCATGTCCTGCAGCATAAGGCAGTATGTGTGTACCAAGGAGCTTTGCCATTATACATCGGGCCATGGGTGTCATGTGCAAGATGACCCTTGCACATCATTGTGGCTTCCCTAGAATGTAAGCACACGTTGACAGCCAGCGGATACCCTATGAATGACAGTGGAGACTGAGCATAATGTAGACATACAACACCCTTCCCACATATCGTGGTAGCATACCTGGTGAGGGTATGTTGACAACCAAGATCAGGCTCATACTGGCCTGTGCCACATGCTGAGAGATCCATTCTATGTTCCCTATCATGTAGTCCAGGGAGGTATGTCTCAGGTCAGCCATACTGGCATGGTCAATGAGTGAGTCATATGTGTCCATGCCTCTGACTGACCTGTATGCATGTGTTCTGTGGTGGACCATAGTGCCCCTGAGGCATATCACTGTGACCTTCACCAGATACAGCCTGTTGAGTGGGACCCCAGTGCAGCACCCAAGACAGGTACCTGACACATCTGTAGCAGGTGTGTTGTGTAGCCCTACAGGCTGTGAGTGTGTGGCAGAGGGGATGTGTGTGCCATGTGTGGCATGTGCTCTGTTCCGATGGAACATATGCCTGTGTGCCAGCTGCGGAGGTGTGTGATGCTCAGGCAGGATGCTATTCTGAGTCCCCACGTATGCCCCAGTGTGTTCAGCATGCAGTCAGTGCGTGTCAATGTCTGATTTGTATTGTAGCCACTGTAATATATTTTATTTATTTATTTATTTATCCTAGATTTGTTGACCGGGATAGTCCGACTGGATGCATGTCCATTTCCAGGGGAGGCCCGGGGAGAAAAGCTACAAGGGTAAGCAGATACAGCATTACATAATACCAGCATTACATATTACAAACAGATTATTTACAGAGATCACATAAGTAAGCAAGTTAAACATGTTCCACAGGTTAATGTTAGTCCTGAGCACAAGTCAGGATTAAAGTAAATTACACAGTAAACTGGTTAACAGATTTTACACATTCGAGTTAGCCAGGCTTGATACATTGACATAGCCAGTTAAGTGACAGATGTTGTTTGAGTCTAGTGTTAAATTGACCTAAGGTGGAAAGTAAGGTAATATCAGCTGGAAGTAAGTTCCAGGATCTACTTACAGAGTTTGCAAAGAGAGAATCACCGGCTGTGTTATTAAATTTGCTTGTCTGAATTAGTAGTTTGTTAGAGGATCGAAGCGGTCTAGGATTGTTATAGGGGGTGATAATATTTGAAGTGCAGGAGTATTGTCCGGATTATAGAGGATTTTATAGGCCATAATCACTTGGTTATACTGTGTTAGGCTGGGTATTGCAAGCCAACCAAGCTGATTTAGATTGATGCAATGATGTGTCCTAAAAGGCAGCCCAGTGGCAAACCTGGCAATGTGGTTGTAGCAAATTGAGTGTTTGTTAAGGACAGTCTTGTTCATATTCGAGAGTAGAGGGGATGCATACAGAAGGGTTAAAAGAAGGTGTGAGCGAGCTATGGCACCTTTAGCTGGAGGGGCTAGGAAGGCTTTTATTCTGTAAAGTGACCCTAGTTTTTTATTGATGGCTTTGATAATGTGGTTAACATGTAGGTAACATTTGAGATTATTGTCTATGATGACACCTAATAGTTTAGTAGATGAGTCAGGTGCCATCAGTTGATGTTATGGTAAAGGGGAAAGCGGTAGACCTACGTGTTGGTGAAATAACAGCAGTTTAGTTTATTTGGAATTTAGGATCAGACGATGTTCAGAAAGCCAGTTTTCTATTGTATTAAAGGTGGTCTGGGTAGCTTACCATAACTCTACTGGAGATGTGGCTGAGCAGATCAGAGTAGAGTCTTCAGCATATTGGATACAGCTGACTTTTGGGATGACAGTATAAAGGTCGTTAATGAAGACGGAGAACAGCAAGGGCCCTAGTATAGAGCCTTGTGGTACTCTGAGGGTGTTAGGTAGAAGGTTAGAGAGTTTGTTCTGCCAGAGGCCAGCCTGCTGTCGACCATGCAGGTAGGATTGAAACCATTGGAAGGCTCCGGTATCTAGACAGAATGTTTGCAGGGTGTGGATTACAAGTTGGTGATCAACCATATCGTATGCCTTGGAAAGATCCAAAAAGAGGGCTGAGGATGTATAATTAGTGTTGCAAATATGGTTTATGGTGTTAGTAAAAGCTAGGAGGCCTGAAGTAGTGCTGTGATGAGGACGGAAGCCATGCTGAGTGTCTGCCATAAGGCAATTTTGGATTAGGTGGTGCATGAATTGTCTATGAATAAAGTTTCCATAATCTTTGCAAGTGGAGAGAGTATAGCTATTGGCCTATAATTGGAGAATTCAGTAGAGCTGCCTCCTTTGTGAAGTGGGATTACATAGGATATTTTCCAGATGGTGGGAAATTTAGATTCTACCATGGTTCGTTTGATTACTTTTGAGACGAGGTAAGCAATAGCATCATCTGATTTTGATAGGTACTCGGCAGGGAGTTGATCAGCAGAAAGTGTAGTGGGTTTCACTGTTTCAATCAAGGTACGGAGAAGTGAAGTGGCGACTGGTTGGCAGCTGAATGCAAGTAGGTTTCTAGGAGTGCTACTTTCAGGACCAGGGGAGCTAGGAGGTAGATGGCTAGCTAGGGCTTGAAATGTCTCAGTAAAGAATTGGTCAAAACTATCAGAAACATCTTCAGGGGTTTTATCAATAGTAGCAGCAGGGATTGGGGTTGAAGTTTGTCCAGGATGTAGTATATATGACATGCCACCTGACAGGGTATGGCATTACTGGGTTCAGAGAGCCCAGTCCCCAGATTGGCTGTGTGGTGGCATCCCACACATGTGTTGTACATTCCTGGCCAAGGGTGAAGGCTGACTGCATACATGTGGCAGCTGTGACATTGCCACATGACTCACATAAACCACAACTGGACCATAGAGGTGATTCACAGGTTACCTTTGCACATGCTACCCTAGTAGTGTGATTGCCATGGTGAGTACCAACACATAGGGCCAATGGGGAACAACATACTGAAGGTGTGTATGTGTGGGTGTACCGCTACTGTTTCATAGCACTGGCATATATGACTGCACACATGGGTAAATGCCAGGTAAGACATGTGCAATGTGTCACAGGCAATGTACATGCGTACAGGACAGACAGTGACGTTCTGTCATGTGTAATGTTGACATACGTATCGTACGCTATGCAGATGTCACTAGGAGTCTACAGAAGCACTGTAACTCGTCATTGCAGGTGTAAGCAGTGTTCCAGGGAACCTCAAGCGAACATGCATGCAAACAAAGCTACAGTAAACAGGGCTGGAGGTAGTGCATTGTACAACAAAGAAGGGGTAACAATAACAGTAAGTAACAATGCAAATATGTAGGCACTATCAACATGTACCCAGGAATACACAGCGCAGATGCCCATGGTAGAAGTGACATTATGTCATAGTTATTTGTGATTTGGATTACATTGGTACTGCACACATATCTACATGCGCGAACATCCACATTGCACAGTCATTGTGGGCAACTTGACACCATTACTGTACATGTCCATCATTGCATATCACTACTTGCGTTAGCTTTCCCCCTGTGCTACCCATGTATGTGGCAATCTGTTGACAACCTTACCACCGGCATGCAATTATGTGCAGCTGTTACACTTTGGTATGTACTATGGGTGCAGATAACAATTCAGGACATTCATACAGTTACTGCAGCAGGCATGCTGGGATATACACATAGTCATAGCAGCACACTGTACTGTTACCAACATGATACTACTAATACACTTCTATGTAGTCATCCTGTACATCAGCAACGTGTTTACCTGTTCCCGCAATGATGTTGGAGATTGCAGGAGGTGGCACAGTGTCATCATATGCACAGGGTGTGGATTAGGTATGCCTGAGTCAGCCACTGATACCACCAATTGACATGTGTGTCTATGTGTGTTGGTGAGGGGCAGCAGTACAGGGTGGGGCAGTGCTGGTGCAGTGTGTGCATGTATGTGGTCGCCCTAGGTGTTAACATTTCGCATGTGTGTATGCACGCACACAGTTCCACCTCATGGCTGCCATATACAGGGGTTTGTGGACAGCCACAGACTGCACCTGGCAGGTCATACAGATCAGTGTCTGTGGGCACGGGCACAGTACCTGTGCCTGGCAGGGGTGCTACGGACCATATCCAGTACTAAGCCAGACTGGGTACTGTCATCAGAAGCGGGAGTGTGTTGACTGGACACAGGCCCCTGTTGGGACTGTCCAGAGCCACGTGCACGTGGTCTCCTGGGGTGTTCCGATGACAGCACAGACCCAGCATTGCTGGGGCTGCTGCTGGCACTATGGGGGCGTGTGTGAGCCTGTTGTCATCCACGCCGACTGCCAGCTGCTGCTGTTGCCGGCATACGGCCACGTCGACACCGCAAACGCCCACCATTGCCCTGGCTCATGGACATCTGGTTGTGGAACTGCTGTAATATGTCCCCACAACGTCTGTCTATGACATCGGTGAAGTTACGGATAGCATCCGCAATGTCACGCATACTGTCTGTCATGGCTGTGTGACATGCTCTCAGCTCCCTCAGACCCTGTCTGGTGTACCTTTCCATACGCGACTGTGCCTGCATGACAGTCCGAAACATAGCTGAGGTTGACAGACCTCTTTGGGCATGTCGGCCAGAGGCAGTACGCACATGGATGCTCCCACGAGAACCCATGGGTAACTGTCTGTATGGTACCATCGGTGGACCCTGCCCATGGCTGCTGTGTGGGGACGCATGTGCCACAGGTACCACATTACCCTGGTCTATGCCCACTGTATCCTGTCCATCACCTAGGGACAATGGTGACAAAGGATGTACTGGCAGGATGACTGTGCGCAATGATGGGGTTGACAGCTGTGTACTGTCAATTGGCTGACCAATGGCAGACCCTGACACACGTTCCTGTACCATTACACAAATATCATCATTACCAGTACCCGCGGCACAAGATTCAGGTTCCTTGCTGCAGGTCACCAGAGCAGCACCAGAACCTGTGGGAGGAAGATAGGAAACACAGTTTACAGTCTCCAGACATTGTTACCAGTGATGCACTTCTACACACATGCACACATGCACACATGCACACATGGACACATGCACACATGCACACATGGACACAGGCACACATGCACACATGGGCACAGGCACACATGCAGACATGCACACGTGGACACATGCACACAGGCACACATGCACACATGCACACAGGCACACATGCACACATGCAGACATGCACACATGGAAACATGCACACGTGGACACATGCACACATGCACACGTGGACACATGCACACATGGACACATGCACACATGGTCACATGCACACATGCACACATGCACACATGCACACATGTACACATGCACACAGGCACACATGCACACATGCAGACATGCACACATGGAAACCTGCACACGTGGACACATGCACACATGCACACGTGGACACATGCACACATGGACACATGCACACATGGTCACATGCACACATGGACACATGCACACATGGTCATGTGTACACATGCACACATGCACACGTGGACACAGGCACACATGCACACATGCACACATGCACACGTGGACACAGGCACACATGCACACATGCACACATGGACACAGGCACACCTGCACACATGCACACATGGGCACAGGCACACCTGCACACATGCACACCCCACAGTATACACACAGAGCACTACTGAGTTACACTACTGTTACTAGCATTATCAGGACTATTATAGGTTATGTTAAACACACTCACCAGCATGTATGGCCTGCCTTGCTGTAACCCCGGAGGGACCTGCAGAAATGATGAGATTAATGTCAGTGGGCACAACTGTGCCATTGATATTGCATATGATACAGTGTACAGAACAGTCAAGTGTACATATGGCATATTACCTGCACGCTCCATGTCATGCTGCTGTGTGGAACCAGCCTCCATCATAATGCAGGTGTACTGCTGTTGCTGTTCCGGGGCTGGAGCCACAACACTTAGGAGTAGCCCCTCCAGTCTGGTGAGGGAGGGATGTGTGGCCACCCCACCTCCTGTGGCAACCTGTTGACTGTGGATATCTGATGCACACTGACGGACACTTCGGATTAAATCACTGCAGTGATGTCGTACCTGCTCATATGTCCTGTTATGCATGCCAATATCATTTACCCTACGGACAAGGTCTTGCCACAGTGCAGCCCTCTCCTGCTGATTCTGACTGGTGCGGGAAAACAGGATGTCATACTCCCACACCAGGCTCTGGTGGATCTCCTCGTCTTCCGCTACAGAGTAGGTGGGATTACGCTGATGCGCCATCTCCCTGGAAGAGAACACAAGCAGGATATCAGCAGACTATGTCAGCAATATATGGCACACATACTATACATGATACTCATGTGTAGTGATATACTACTACTCCCATATGTTGCATGTGTGTGTCGTGGTGGATACACAGGTACATGGCCAGATATCAGTGCTCAGCCAACACCTGTGCAACAATACCTGCCACATTCCACACAACATAGTAGCATGCCCCATCGGTCAGCACACACTGACAGGTCCAATGCACAACCTCACTCTGGGGGTTCATCCTAAGGTACTGTATGTGGGACGCCATCCACTACTGTGATGTGGACAGAAGTTACTCGGCCTGGATATACATATCCCACCACCACCACCAGCACAGTAGACTACTTTGATATGTATGTGATTAGACAGTTATTCACTTGTTGGGACTGAGATGGTATCCATGCAGCACACTGGGCCAGTGGAAGCCACAACCCACACTGCTGACCCCTTTGCAAATGCTTACCACGGACATGTCACAGACTGCATGGAACTTGCACGCACATTTCTAACCCAGACCCTATGCACAAAGGTTAGGCATCCTGTCCGGTGGACCCCAGACAGAGGCAGATTGTATAACAATAGCAGGAGGCTACTGCAGGAAAGAGCACATTCACATTAAGAGAAGGCATCTGTGGTCAGCACTGGTACTATGCTATGGTCCATCATAACAACGGCCACGGCCTACTCTGGGAGGGAAATGGCCACAAACACTATGGATGACCACAAGGCCTTCTTCAGTTATGTTACACATATGGACCACATGCCTCAGATATGCTCTGTGTTAATACACACCTACTTAACATTCACCAAACACACGGATATTGGCAACAGTCTTGCAGACAGGTTTGGGGCACGTATCCCCCCTCCTTCTCCCCCACCAGTTGAAATATTTATCACAGCTGTATGTAACCTCCCTATCATCTCACATGTCCAGGTGAGGGCCGCCCTCAGCAGAGCAGAACACACAGCATCACTGTGACCTCATGGTATCCCTGGATGTGTGCTACCTGCACTCCGAGAGGACATTCAACCGCATATAACACTGATAATTTATCTTGGCCGTACTACAGGATATGTACCTGGACAGTGGCATACAGTGACAGTGGTCCCACACCACTAAGGAGGCACCTTGACTGACCCTGGGAACTACCACATCATATGCATAACTGGCCTGGTCTGCTAAGCTATGGAATTATGCAGTATGGGATGCATATGCAGTGATATTGGGTACCTGCAGACACTTGTTTCCAGCCAGTGTGCCTTTGTGATGGGCTGATCCTGCCTTTTGAACCTGGCTGACCTTTCAAAGCAGTCACTACAGCCATTGCTGGGGCAACGCACAGACAACTGCTGCCAGGATCATGGCCTAAGACTGATTGACATGTAATGTATGGTCATCCCCTTTTGGTGGAACTACGTACACACAACATATCACATGGACATACCTACAGATACAGACCTATGACACATTTGGAGGGTTCACAGTATGCATACTATTAACCTGCTACTTTGCATTACCTGTGTTTGTCGCAGCTGGTTGCATTACCACTGCTTCTGCTTGCTGCTGCTACTGTCACTGCTGACAGCTTAGGGTCACAGAGTCACAGTGTATAATTTTTTTTTTCTTTGTTCTCTCTCTCTCTCTCACTTTTCTCTCTCCCTCTGTCTGCTTCCAGACAGTGCAATGAATGTATTGCATGTGTGGAGTGTTAGTACTGGATGCTTTTGTAGGTATCTGCATAGGTCCATGTGATGGCCTCTGCAGTAATTGTAAGCCAGCATTTGCTAATTGCATACAGCCAGTTGTGTACTGATTGCAGTTCTCACTGAGATTTCAGGTCAGTGCTATAGAAGGGTATGTGGGATAGGCGTTGCCCTTTCAAATTGTAAGGGCGGGGACCATGCTGGTATGCTGTGGACAGTGTTCTATGAGTGTAAAGGTTAGTATCTCTCTCATGATTCAGGCTGTGTTGTAGATTCACATTTCTCCATTCCTCTCTCATGTTCCCTGTAGTAAGTGTGTATGCACAATGACTCCTACAACTATATATATATATATATTTATATATATATATATACATATGTACATATACATACATTTATATATGTACTTTAACTGACATTATTACCTACAAGCTACCAACTAGCATGGCTGTTTGTGTTCACACAGTACTATTGTGGGAATCCAGTAGTTTTGACAGTAATTCTACATGACATGCTTTGGGTACTACACATCCTATATTCCCTTTACATTCATCCCTACTATTACATGTTATATTTATTTTAGCACAATGTTCTTGTATAAGAGTCATGGCTTAGTGGTATGTCATGCAGACTAGTGTTTCCAAGGTCCTGGGTTCGGGACTGACAGTGGGATTTTATTTTGCTTTTGAACTGAGTACAGGACCTGTCAATCAAAGTGACTAAGGCACTTTTAAGCAGTTGTAACCGGGTTAGCGCTGGTTTGCGCGGAGCTCACGCATGCGCACTGCTGGTTAGCTCCACGCACACACGCGCACACCCGCTTACAACCGCTTACCAGTGCTTACTCTGGTGCACACCCACGCTATTTTCTTTGAAAGAAATGAAAATGGGGAGACAGGAAAGTGGTGAAAAAGGGGTCACAAAGAGGGTAAGACAGTAGGGAAACAAGCTTGGGATTTGCAGGAGGGATGTAGGTAAGGCCCATAGCTGCCCATTTCTTCATCAGCAACAGCTGTGCATATGTATGTAATTTGGTGTGACATTTGAAACCTTCCACCCCTGAGAGAGGTGTCAGGACAACAATAATACTTGTTGTACAGCCAATTGTAATTGATAGATTCCATGTCCAGCAGACATGTGTGCGGAATGGGCAGCTATGTATGGGCGTAATTTTTGTGGGTACAGAGTGCCCTTTTTTTTTTTTTTTTCAGGTGAGAGTGGTATGTCAGGTGAAGGAAGTCGGTACAGCTGGGGAGGTAGGTTGGGTAGGTAAACAGACAAGACAAACAAGACGCATACAGGGGCAGTGTATGACACGTGTGGGGGGGTTACACAATTGACGGGGACGAAGGTTTGGATATCCAGAGCCCATGAGCCCACAGATGGCAACAGTGGAACTGATATCCCCACCCATGGGCAGTTGCCACTGTTCCTTCACTGCCCAGGTAGGCCGGGCAACAGGCATGCCCGTAAGTTGTGCCACTCATGCCTCAAGCTGGCGTAGGGGCTCAAGAACAGAGTCCCGAATCTCCCTACGCACCACAGTCCGGATGCTACAGAGAGTGAGTGGTGGTTCTCCTCTGGCCACACTTGCAGAGGTGGGGCGAGCCCCATCCCCTGCAGCACTTCCACCCGTAGGTGGCACAGGGCCACCGGAGGAGGGTCCGGACTCGGCACTAGTGCCAGGTGCACTCGCCAGCTGAGGTGGGAGAGGTGGGTCCGCTGGAACCCGCCTTCACTGTCGTCCTATGTTTTGCATTATGTCATGACAGTTTGGGTTAGTGACATATAATACCATTCACAATTAGTTGTAACAGCATGCATTAGTATTCCCATTAACCTAACACCCAGATATTCACACCATTGAACAGCGTGCATAACATATACATAATTTGAACAGCAATACACAGTCCAACAACATGCAGGGTTAATTGATGGCAACAGGCCATCAGGTTTGGATGTATGAACAGGGCAGATGCATCAAAGGACATGCAAATATATATGACCCAAAAGGACAAATGTCCAGGGGTGTTAATTGTGATTGCACATACCATTTTCACGTGGAATGGGTTATATGTGGTTATAGGGTGGGGTGAAGAAAATAATATTAACACCTTCAAATACCAATACATATGCTGTTCATTTCTAATAGCTACAGATATAAACACACTACTGTTCTAACTACAGTTTCCTATATAATAACTATTTCAACTTGGTGATAGGACTGTTACTGCAACATCAATATACATTTTATTGTTCTTCATACACATTCATATCTAGCTTTGTTCAGCTACATCATCCTGCTACATTTGCTTTATATAGCTGTAGACAAGTGTGGATGTTTGGTATATCAGACAATCATCCTATCTGCATATTGCAGACTGAGAGCAACATATCCAGATTTTGGGATACACATTCCAGATGCAGCAACACTTTGAACAGATTTCGCTGTTTGGTTTTGATTCTCACATGCATTTCATTCTGTCTTGACTGCAGTATACTTTATTCAGGGGTTATTACTACTGTATTGCTGGATTCATGACATTTTCTCACACTCTCTCACTTGCTTTCATTTTACTATTCAGGATGGTACTTACTTCTAGGCTTTATTGACATGTTTTACCTGTAGTTATTACAATCCTTTCCAGCAGTCTCACTTCTGTCATGTTTCAGTATTTCAACAGGGATATATTTCACACATGATTTCATCATCATCTGCAGCTATACTTTTCAGCCTGCTTCAGGTTGTGTACTATTTTCTTACAGGTGGGGCATTTTTATTTCAAAATTTATGTCAGACATTTTCATTTTTCGGTTTAACTTACAGGCTGAAACACACTTTTGTAATCAAGCAATACTTGCAGACACTTTCACACTGTTACTTGCACATTTTATTCCTTAGTGACTACACTGTACTCTTTTGCTGGCTGTCATACTTTTATATTTCTTTACAGTTACTGGTAGTGGATTACTGACCTGCCTGGTGGCGCAACCGCACCAGCCTATCGCCATAGGCTCTGCGGTTCGCAGAACAGACACCTGCAGCTGTAATATAAATGAAGTAATATTGGAATACACATCTCCATAATATCAGCTAGTTTAATTTCTTACATACATAATTAAATGTAACTTACTTAGTAGTGGGGCATTGGGCATTTGCCGGGCCTCCTGGATCCAAAGGTTCAGTTGGTCCTGCTTGCATCTCTTCACGTCCGCATGGTGGTGACAGACCTGCTCACCAGTCCTTGGAATCCCTGTGGCACTGGTGAGATCATGAGCCAACCGGTCCCATGCCTCAGTCCTGTATGCTCCCCACAGGACCTGGCCCTGCATGAGTTGGGCCTCATGATTGTGGACTAGGAGCCAGACCATGTACCTGGACTCCTCAATGCCCCACCTCTGTGCTCAAAAGCAACTACCCTCTCCTACTCCTGTCATTCTGCCTGCAGTTCAGTTCTACAATCGTTTATGCTGTGTATTCCCACCTATGGGGCTTATATAGTCCGTTTTTCCCGCACATATCTGTGATTGGCCATTTTGGAATTGTATCAACTTCAGTAAACCTGCATTGTCATGCTCCAGTTTGTATTCATTCCTATATATTAGCTATTATTGCATTTCTAGGTACTGCTGTCATGGCTTAGTGGTTTGGTACCTTGACTATGGTGTATAGTATCCCGGGTTCAAACCTGGCCACTGCTTTTTATTTTTCATGACTGTCTAGACATGCTGAGGGGTGTGTCTGTGTAAAGGCAGTTTTGATATGGCTTGCTCAACATTGCCCATCGGTTAGCTTGCTTGCGCGGTGCGCAGCTCCGCGCAAACGGGGTACGCTGGTTCAAGCCTCATTTGGCTATCGGCACGCATATTACGCTCAGCTGAGCTAGGGGCACTTAAATTCAGCATGTTGAACCACTGCTCAGCTACAGGCACTCATTTTGCACCAGTTAAACCACTGCTCACGTTCGGGCAGATGCACTCACCCTGTTAAACTGTAGCTCAGCTATGGGCACATCTGGCATTTTTTATTCTTTTGTTACCTCACATTTCTTCAATATAAATGGGCTATTTCATTACATTTTACATAAAATGTGGTTTTATGTGTACATACTTCAAGTAAAGCAAAAATAGACCAAAAAAATTCCACAATCCACGAGACCCTTGTCCGGAAGAACACAGCTGCAAGAAGTCCTTAACGCGTTTTTATTATTATTGAAGACAAAGCGTTTTCACCACAGGATACTATGGCTTCATCAGAGGAATAAAACAACCGGGGAAACAATCCCCAGATATACCAGCAGTCAGGAAGTGACATCATAGCTATAACCTGAAGTAGAATTACTACAACGCATAACCATCAATTATGCTAAAACAGGTGACATGCACCCGTAACACTGAAACAACCAATGCATTAAAAAACCTTAACAAATAAAAAATAATATGTGTATACATTCAATCAACTAAAACCAATAAAGATGATTAAAAATCAAAGATTAGATAACAAGACAACACTCTCTCAGATTAGTGCGTATCAAGGTATTCAACAGTACATTTTTATGCAGTGCACCAAAGAAAGTTCTTATAATAGCCCCAACATGATTCACTGCAATTCATTGCAAACTGCAAGCATTACAAAAAAAGAGAGAAAGAAAGAAGAATATTTGTAACAGATAAATGTTGTTCATACATATATTAATTACTATTACCCCGGTGTGCCTATCTTAGGTAACTCCTTAATTTCAACACAGGGGTAATGTTACAATTAATATTAAGGCCAAGGTGCCTGAAAGCATCCAAACGCAGCTGCCACTCTAATTGTCGATTCTCCAGTATCAATGAAAATGGGCCACCCCTAATTTTCAATGATACATGGTCTATAGCCATGAAGTGGAAGCTATGACCCGGGTTCTACCCAGTATGCTTGGCCAATGCATTATCACTCTTGCTGTTCTTAATGGCATAAATGTGTTTGTACACTCGGTCACGGGCCCTACGGTCCATCTTGCCGATGTAAAAGGCTTGACAACAATCACACATGGCTATATAAATGATGGATTTACTCTCACAATTCAATGGGAAGCGAATGAAATATTTTTTGCCCCTGACTGTGAACATTTCACCTGATTTAACCTTTTCGCAAAATTTACAAAAGCCACATGGGTACATCCCTCTCTTTTTGTTAAAAGTATATTGAGACATGTCCCTTTGGAACAATTCCTTAAGGTTACTAGCCCTTTTAAAAACAAATCTAGGTTCACTACCAAGTTTTTCCGCTAAAAAAGTGTTAGTAGATATAAAATACCAATTTTTACGTATGATGGCTAGGATGCCTTTGGAATTCTTACTGAAAGTAGTGATAAAACTTAGGGAAAAGTCACATTCTTCACCCAGAGAAGTTGTTTCCCCTGTTACACAAATGCTAGAATTCAAACCAACTATTCCCACGACGCCAGTATGATCAATAGGAGTTGGAACCGGTTGGGCTAGTAAAGGTTTGTAGAAACCATTAGTCCTTTTGTTATCAACCTCCTGAATCAGGTCAGATAGTAGTAGGTCAGGATACCCTCAATTTTTGAACATTTCTCTCAATAATTCACATTCCCTTCTAAAGTCACTGATGGTACTGCACATTCTCCCTGCCCTCACCAGTTGTCCTTTTACTATAGAACGTTTCTGTTGGTATGGGTGAAAACTGGAAAAGTGCAGGAAAGAATTGCAGTACGTAGGTTTCCTGAAAACTGTTGACGTCAGAATATTATTTCTGACGTCCTTCACTAACTTAACATCAAGATAGTCTATCTCAGAAGGTGAGAAATTAAAAGTGAATTTTAAGAACTCTGTTGTTGAGTTCAATGCTTCAACAAAACCTGCAGCATCAGATCTAGAGCCCCTAAACAATATAAAATATAAAATAAATAGCTTTGTTTTTTATTTTGTTTTAGAATTGTTTTCTAAGGTGGTGGGTTTGTCTTTTGAGCCTTGCCTAAAAAAGGCACTATGGGGGTAGCAAGAGCCTTTGCCAATATCCGAAAGCCCAGGGGTGACAGGTGCAAGCCGTCCCTAGTGAAGCATCATGGCTTGTCGAGCATGTCATCCCAGGCTGACAGGCATTGGATCCCCTTTGAATGACACCAACACTTAAGCCAATTGTTGAAATTGATCATCTTGTCTTCATATTGTGGCATCATTCTTGGTGAGGGTAAGATGCTACTCAAGGTCAGGGTCATACCGGCCTGGGCTACATGCTCAGAGAGCTCCTCTATGTCTCTTTCATGTAGTCCAGGGAGGTACGTCTCAGGTCATTCACACCAGCATGGACAATGACTGAGTCATATTTGTACTTGCCTTGGAGTGACCTGAGTGCTTGTGTTATGTGGCGGATCCTAGCGCCCGACAGGCAGCTTACCGTGACCTTCTCCTTGTTCAGCCTGGTGAGCGGGACGTCAGTGTGCCTGACGATAGAGTCACCTATTACAAGTGTATCAGGTGTGTTGTTTAGCCTTAAGGGCTGTGACTGTTCGGCACACTGGCTTTGTGAGCTATGTGTTGCACGTGTTTTGTTTTGGGGTAGCGTTGCTTGGGTGTCTGCTTTGGAGGTCTCTGCTGCTTAGGCAGATTTTTATTTAGAGCCTCCGAGTATGTTTTTGTGTGTTTATGTCTTTGGTTTGTTGTCGTGGTAGGTCTATGTGAGACTGGAATTGTAGTGAGTGTGGTTTCCTTCTCCTCCTGACTGGTTACGCCAGTACTGAGTTGAGAGAGCTTAGCCTCCAGTTTGGCTATATGGTTGCATCTCTCACATGTGTTGGAATTTGTTGGGAGGAGGAGAGGGTTGTCTGTGTACATGAGGCAGTTGTAACATTGCCTCAAGATTCCCAGATTCACCAACTGGACCGGAGAGGAGATTGACAACTGACCTTTGGACATGCTAGAATAGTATTGGGAATTCCTTTATAATTGAAAAAAAGGGCCAATGGGGAACAAGGTACTCAAGGGGAGTTTGTGAGGGTGTAGTGCTTTTAATTTTTTAGAGCTGACTTATATAATTGCTTTAGTGAGCAAGTGCCATTTAGCTTAAATGCAATGTGCTACAGGTAACTTAAATGCAAAAACAACAAACAGTAACTTTCTTTCAAGTGAGACAAGGAAATAAGTACAGTAAGCAATGCAGATATCACTAGGGATCCACAGAAGTGCTAAAAGGCTGCGTTTTAGGTGGAATTAGCGTTTCAGGGAAATAAACAAACAACAAGCATACAAATAAAGCTAGATTCAGCAGGCCTAGATCTAGTCTATGCTACAGCAAACAAGGTATACCAATTTCAGTAAGAAACAGTTAGAATATGCAGGCACTATAAGCCTCTAACCAGAAATTCCCTGCTCAGAAGGGCAGAGTCCAGCATCTCCTCCCACAAGAGTGCAGACCGCAATCCTTCTTAACGTAAAATAACTGGCCTGAAGCCCAAGTGCTTAAACCAGAACTAATACACTTTTAGAATAACAGACACTGAGCTCTCAATCAGCAGTTCCCAACTTAGAAGGATGTAAGCTACCTGTCCTGTCACCACAGTGCAGGCCACACACCTTCCTAATGTAAAACAACTGGTCTGAAGCCCAAGTGCTTAATCCAAAAGACTTAGAAATGATAGCTACACTTTAATCAAGTTACTACCAGCAGTAATAAATGCAATTGAATACTTTAAAGAATGCCTGGATTAGTGCTCAAGTTATACAAACAAAGCTAGATTCAGCAGGCCTGGATCTAGTCTATGCTACAGCAAACGAGGTGTACCAATTTCAGTAAGAAGCAGTTCAAATATGCAGGCACTATAAGCTTTAACCAGAAATTCCCAGCTCAGAAGGACAGAGTCCAGCCTCTCCTCCCACAAGAGTGCAGAACACGAACCCTCTTAATGTAAAATAACTGGCCTCAAGCCCAAGTGCTTAAACCAGAATTAATACACTTTTAGAATAACAGACACTGAGCCCTCAATCAGCAGTTCCCAACTTAGAAGGATGTAAGCTACCTGTTCTGCCACTACAGTGCAGACCACAAACCTTCCTAATGTAAAACTGGTCTGAAGCCCAGGTGCTTAAACTAAAAGGCTTACAATGAGTTACACCAAGCAGTAATAAATACAATTGAGTACTTTTAAGATGATGCAAAAGCAAAATAAAGCAGGAAAAACACAAATACAGTAAAAGCAGATATATTTTTTTTTTTTTTTTTTGGAAAGAGAGAAAGGAAAGAGAGATAGGAGTAGCAGAAACTAAGCTGATTGGCCTTCTCAAATGCTCTCCCTGTACTGGGTAGAATGAGGTAATGACGCTAGACTGGGAGGAGGGTCCCAGATCAAATTTACACTAGGGGCGGGCAACTGCAAAGCCACCAACTATAAAAACACTATACCAACAGGGAGGGAGGGAGGGTGGGAAACAGCAGAAATGTTACTCACAGCTGAAAAGCAGCAGTGAGCCTTTAAATGAAAGTTTTAAACAGCTAAAGGAGCCACTAGAAAAAAGAGTTTAACTGCAACAAGTTATCATAAACAAACAACCCAACAGATGCTTAATAAGAGTGGACAATTTCCAGTTAATACCTCACACACAGTGAAACTAGCTAGAAAAAATACACTGTACACAAAGTGCTATAAACAACAAAGAAATAAAGAACAAAATAAACAAAAAACAGGATACTTAATGTTATATATTGTAGCTCGAGTTTGCTGAGTGTCCTTCCTTCGATCAGCTCACTGTAAAATGGCTGAACACTCACAACTGAGCTTCTTAGGTAACAGAAAGTTGAAACCTGAGACAGCTTTTAAGAAAGAACTCTCAAAAGAACCAATGAGGTGCTTAGTCTAAGCTGTAGTCCAGGAGACCTCAGTCAGCCAATGACCTCAAACAATTCTCTCTCACTGAAATGCCTGATGGCTTTGGCTAAAACAAGATGTCCCTGAATTATGTGCTCAGACACACAGCCTTCACAAACACTAGGCCCAAATACAAGCCTGAATATGGAAATGCTACAAATACCCCCACTACTTAGAACAAACTGCAGAAATGTTGCTCACAGCTGAAAAGCAGCAGTGAGCCTTTAAATTAAAGTTTTAAACAGCTAAAGGAGCCACTAGAAAAAAATAGTTTAACTGCAACAAGTTATCATAAACAAACAACCCAACAGATGCTTAATAAGAGTGGACGATTTCCAGTTAATACCTCACACACAGTGAAACTAGCTAGAAAAAATACACAGTACACAAAGTGCTATAAACAACAAAGAAATAAATAACAAAATAAACAAAAAACAGGATACTTAATGTTATATATTGTAGCTCCGAGTTTGCTGAGTTTCCTTCCTTCGATCAGCTCACTGTAAAATGGCTGAACACTCACAATGTGTCATTGCTAGATAGAGGCACAGTAAACTAAATTTAATTTAAATTGTACACTTTTGTATCATTACATGGGGTGGCGAAAGCCACATACACTTTGGCTAGGCTTATAAATGCCCTAGGGCAGATAGCCTAGTACTACACTATGAAACTATGAAACCATGAAACTATGCCTTGTTAGCAAAAATTAGGATATAATGCACGTGGACATAGATGACATCCACATATCAGACATGTGCACTGATCAAAATCTGATGTTATCATAAGTGGTATATATTGGTGTATCATGTTCTTTACTGTATCTCACTTCTTCTTTATAAGTTTCACATAACTGTGCACTGCAGCATTATCATATCCCTTTGCCATTGTGTTTTAAAGCCCTGTCCTAGTGTGCTGCTCTCTTCTCAGTATTCTGTCCATCTCTGTGCTTTCCATTGCTATTGAAAAACTTCTACAGTCCACCCTTTGAGACATTTTGCCACTCAATACATTTCTCTGTATATAAATAGATAGATGCATAGTTATTGCTTTAAGTTATAACAATACATTAGCAATATAGTTTTCCTGTCTATGAGTTCAGACTCATGATGGCTGCCATCACTGTACTTACACAAACCATGTTTAGCACAGTTGATTGTACCTGTGTCTGGCCACATAACAATTTGGTCACAGATCTGTTTTACGGCCCAGATGGCACAGTGCCCTGGCTGCATGCATAGAAAATGAACACCAGGACACATTACACATGCAATGTAAACTGTGTTGGCTTCACCACCATCATGGATGCAGCAATCCTGAACCCGCAGGTAAGAAATATAAAATGAAAGAAAAGGTTATGCTAAGCAAATTAACATGTTTCAAACTGACACTTGCAAAGTGATTTCTCAAGATTAAAAATGCAACTCAGTACACTAATATTTCAATACATCTAGGGCTTTATTAATTAAACCTGATAAATCACTTTAATCAATGCACTGAGTGTATAGATCTATTCTTTAATAAGGACAAGTGAAAACTTCTCATAAATCCCCATTCTTTCAAAACCATTCAAAATATTTTGTCACTGCCCTCTTCTAACAATACACTGCTTAAATCTGTTTTCGTAACTCACCCTTAATGCAATTTCTTGAAATGTAAAACCTTAATTATTTCCATAACAAATCATACCTAAGGGTATTTTCACTTAATTTCCTGCTGTTATTGACATATTCTCTTATGCCGACCTTGAACTTGTATACAGTCTTATGCATATAAAAATGGCAATAACAGCAAGAAGGTGCATAAATCAACCATCCAGTATTACAGCTAAAAGTGTCTTAAAGTAATACATTTATAAACTAACTGAATAAGTAAAAATAAATAGTCATTTTTCATACCTGAACAGCTGTTGGTGTCATGTATATGTAGAAGAAATGTTATCAGTATTCTTTTGTGATTTATAGAACAATTCTGATGTTACTGTTTCACACCATCTGCATACATTCACCTAGCACTTTTTCTAAAAGTTACATCTAGTACAAATAGGTCAAAATGCATTCAGAACATTTCTTGCTGTATTAGAATTAACAGAAGTTAGTAATATAATTAAATTACTTCTCATTAATTGCTTTCCAATGCCACCGAGATTAAGTGCTTTGCATTTTAGTAAATGATTCTTCAATGGCATCTGTATTGTATGATTTTTACAGAATATTCAGATTTTTCTCATATTTTTGGTTTGCTTCTCAAAAAAAATTGTGGTCACTAAATAGTGATAGATACTTGAGTTTCAGGCTTCAGAGCCTTCAGAAAATGCATGCTAATGCAAAACCTGCTATTCTATCATCTTTCAAAGTTTATAGGAGCAATATTTAAAATCTGTTCCTGATTTTGGGCCTCTATCTCGGCATTATTCTTGGCTTTGTTCAGAGATGGGTATGGTCCTCATCAATTATTAATGGTTTTCAGTCTAACATCAGTGATAAAGACAGTTGTCTCTCATTATTCTTTTGTCAAGATTATGTTAGGATTTTCTTTTTATATTCCGGGGTATTTCAACAATCAGAAATGAGCATTGCATATATTAGAAAAACATCTGTGAAAAACCTCACAGTCTAAAAACTCATGGCTTACAGGAAAAAAAAAGTAGTGTCCCTGTTGTAACATATCCTCTAAAAGAATATACTAGTGGAAAGATCCGTTACATATCACACAATAGAAAGGTGATTAAAAATGAAAACAGGACCCGCAGAATCGTTTCTTGTCTGAAGAAATCTCTTTATTCATAAATAGAACTTTACAGGCAGATGAGTGCTGCTCAGATAATATGTTAAAGCTTGTAAAAACATGGACTTATTTCAATTGTTCAGAGAAGGGGCATTCTTTTAGATATGTCCACCCTCAGGGGTAGTGCCATCATTTGGAGATGGATCACCACTAGGGTCGCAATCTAGAACACTGCCTTGTCCAACAGGTTCTACCAGTTACCAAAGACTTAGCTACTTTTCAATGAATTATAACAAATTTACTTAAAAAATCTTAAACAAAAGTGCAGCAAACTGTGGTTGAAAAGCAAAATCAAGTCTGTTTTTAACAAAAAAACTTACACCTTATTCTATCACCTTCTGCACTATGGATGTTTTTCTTTGTTATAAAACCAGCCTAAGTATTGTTGAGATACAGATACCACCTTCCAACAACTTACATTCCTAGCTTAAACCACTATAAACTGATAAAACAAAAAGGAATAAAAAATGCTGGGAATGTTAACCTATCAATAAATACAAAGACAGAAAGAGAGTCTCAACTTTCTGTTGCCGATTCTACAGTACTTTTATGTACCTTCCTCAGATTGACCTGAACAGGTTGGGTCTACATTCATGTGCTGAATCCTATAGCTGATAGTTCCAGTGTTAAATGTGTTTGTGTAAAATGGGTTAGACATTGCTAAAGATGTGGGGTTGATTTTGTGCCTTTGGGTGACATGGAGCTTGCTTGGTAGTTATTTAAACAAAAAGAGATACCGAAACACAACAAATACACACACACACACATACACACACACACACACACACACACACACACACACACACACACACATGGACTGGTCATTCTCTCAAGTTCAATTAAAAATTGCGGTGATCCAATTTCCTAAGGTTAGTCAGCAGTTAATAGAAAATGAGGTATTCAGGCCTGGTGGTTTTCCTGCTCTCAGATGAATCTAATTCCGTCTTCTCTAGTCTGTCATTTCTGTTGCCATCCAGGTCTTCATAGTGGATCCTGTTAATGACATGAAAAGTGAAAGTGTTGTGTCCGATGTTTTCCTTAGTATGCCTGGCCAAAGAAATGGTAGGGCTACTTTGACATACATCGATAAAGTAATGTGCTGTCCTGGTCTTTAACGTATTGATAGCCTTTCCCATGTATAAAGCTGGATAGAGCTTGCATTGTGCTCTGTATACAACTATGTCAGAGTTACGGTTACTGTAGCCTGTGCTCTGATTTTTCTTTTGGTTGTTGAGACAAAAGAATGTATCCTGGTTGTTCAAGAATCTATAACATTTGCAGAAAGGTGGACTGCTTTAATAATTGCCTTTCCTATGTTGCAAGCTTATGCTCTTCTTTCTACATAGTACCTTATAGTCTTGCTTTTTACAGCTGGTAAAGGCAGGTTTTGGGGGGGGGGGCGGATCTTATGCAGTCTTGTTCTCGTTAATACTGCACCAGTTATACATTCATATAAAGACACAATGTATTGATGGTATAAGACACTAAATGACAGGATATGGTGAATGCCTAGGAGAGATCTTGGATTAATTAGAAGTTTTCATTAGCAACCTCTTAAAATTGGAGTACAGACTTACTGAATCAATTTAAGTGACCATCCAACTTTAATTAATTAATTTAAAAATGTATGAGTAAATGTTGATGTTTTAGTTATTATTTAATTTGGAGAAAGCCCTTTACAAATGACAATACGGAATATATGTTTATGTGCTGAGTAATATGATCCAGTTCATTGTGTTCCTGGCAGTATAGTGTTGTGATCAAAAAATGCTGGAACTGATTAAAAATGAAATTTGATGTTCAGCAGACAGCAGGATAAAAAAATGTGGAAGCAAAATTATCAACATATTCTATGTCATTAAATGTCTTAAAAATCAAGAGACCAATTCAGAAATGTTACTGCAAGGTTTATACATCCCCGCCTTGATGTAACTACTTCATATTTAGAGACAGACTTAGACTTGTAGCAGCATAGTGGACGGTCTCCGTGGCTGTGAAAAATGATAATTAGACATTCGAGTGGAGAGGCATATGTTAATTATCCATGCACTCTCCTCTATGAAAATGCCTCCAGTAAAGCAGTTACTCAGTCATGAACCAAATGAAACAGACAGATGCAAGGTAATGAAGCAAGAATCAAGTAAATCCGGCTAACAAGTAACACAACACCATAGTGTCTACACAAAAATCAAACATATGGATTTATTAAAGGTAATATAAGGTTGAGCACTTTCATCCTTTAAAGAAATATTACAGGACTTTACCAGTCACACATTAAAATAACAAAAAGGTCATGTGATAAACAAAAACAGTCTTAAAGACAAACCATAAAAACAGAGACATAAATAGCATAAAAATTCAGAAAAACCACTCAGCTGCATAAAGTAACATGTCCGCTCCTGGCCACTCATGTTAATGATCACAGTCAATGTGGTGTGTGTGTGTGTGTGTGTGTGTGTGTGTGTGTGTGTGTGTGTGTGTGTGTGTGTGTGTGTGTGTGTGTGTGTGTGTGTGTGTGTGTGTGTGTGTGTGTGTGTCTGTCTGTGAATGTGATCTGGTGAGGCGGCTGTGTGTGTGTATGTGTGTTTGTGTGTGTGTGTGTGTGTGTGTGCGCATGTGTGTGCGCATGTGTGTGTGTGTCATGTGCATGCATTGTGTGTATGTGTCGTGTGCGTGTGTCGTGCGCGTGTGTGTGGGGGGGTGGAGGGCTGTCATACCTCCACACTCCACTAGATTAATGAGCAAATCCTGCAACATTGAGGGGAGAACACAAGCCACTAGGGATAATTCTCTGTACATAATTGCCTTAACAGCACTTAAAGATCAAGAGCACTAAACTCCAGCGAGACGTTTTAGCAGCATGCCTAAAGGCACTTAAGGTCACAGGAGACGATAGATGCCAGAGATACTATATGCAGCATGTCTTTATGGTATTTACGAAACAAAATCAAGCTTTGCAACACAAAAGACATGAGGGGCACTGCAATCTATGTATAAGCTTTATAGCATGCTGTAAAGATACTGAAAGATTCAAATCCTGTACTCTACCACCTCAAAAACAGGATATCAGTCATCTGCAACTACACTAGACACCAGGTATATTAAAAATATTACTTGTGTTTTTAAAAAATATATGTTAAGTTAAAGATGGGAAAAGGTTTCAAACTTTTCACCCTTTACACAGAAAGCAGAATCATTGACCCACTATGATAACTATCTGTTAGGGTATTTTTTTTTTCATAATAAGGACTATGAAGTTCTAACATCTGACAGGATCCAATGTGTGCAAACATCTGTGAGTCAAAATGGACAGGGAGAGGAGGCTTCAGTACAAAGCCAGGAAGAGCAATGGGTAATCTCAGGGACATTATTCAGACTATTACCAAAAATGCATTTGAAAAACAAACACAGCTACAGCACAGCAGTAGTATCTATATGCAATCTACAAATATTAACAAGAATGAAATTGAAATGTCTGCCATTACTAATGATACATGATTTACAAAGGCAGGGAGAGATAAATAAGAGGGAACATTGGGGAGATCCTAGTAACTCAGGGACAGGTAAGAGGTATGTGTGTGTGTGTGTGTGTGTGTGTGTGTGTGTGTGTGTGTGTGTGTGTGTGTGTGTGTGTGTGTGTGTGTGTGTGTGTGCATGTGAGTCTTGGGGAATGTAGTGTGTTCCACTGTGTATTTGTGACATCAACAAGTTGAAATACATTTTTTTATGGCAATTATAGTTGTATTTATTTAATTGTTTCATCAGAAAAAGACATTGGAGACATCCTAGTAACTCAGGGACAGGTAAGAGGCATGTGTGTGTGTGTGTGTGTGTGTGTGTGTGTGTGTGTGTGTGTGTGTGTGTGTGTGTGTGTGTGTGTGTGTGTGTGTCTGTCTTTTTTTCAAATGTGTTTATATGTGTGGGAGAGTGAATGGGGATGCTTGTGCCAGTGAAATGTATGGGCTGCCAGTGTTAATTATACAAGAAAGTTCTGATTAACACTAATGGTAGTTAACTGCAATTCAGAGATATGCAGATTAGTCTATAATTAGGTATTATCTCCTTGTGGCTAATGTGTCTCAGAGTCACAATTTACTACATTGTGGAAAAAGCCCTTTTTTAATGCAGCCCTTAATGTGAGTACTATGATTCCTTCTGAATTGCCAGGCAGGTTTCTGAACTTGAACAAAAACGGAAGAACTGATACTTAATGCTATAGCTTGAAGGAGTACATACAAATCATGAGCATGGAGCTAAAAGGAAAATATTATATCAACAACTCAGGGCCAGCCTTTGGTCAACTGGTGACCTAGACAAAAGGGCTTCATGGCACCCCCCCACATCACCTGATGCCCCTATCCAGGTCAACCTACACCATCCAGATTACTTTTATCTTCCTTTTTCTTACATTTTCTCTTACTCTTCATTTTCTTCCTGTATTCATTCAACGTATTTTATAAAAAACATTTTTTTACTACAGAAAAGTAAATAAATAAATACTGGAAAAGTGCCCCTGCTACAGTTGCACCTTAGGCAGCTGCCTAGTTGGCCTATACCGAAGGCTGGCTATGTAAGAACTCCAAATGGACATACTGTAAACTCTGATAGAGAGTTGATGATTAAATAGCTCTTTGGCGGGAGATTTCAGAAGTACAACATATACAGAATAAGGTAGAATACTAGTGGGAATATAACACAGAAAAATCTATTTACATAACAAACTGCTTTTAAGAGTGAGGTCTATTACATATACCTGCATATGGCAGAAATGTGAATGTACAAGATCTGACATAAATTACGTAGAAAATCATATAAAATGTTTAAAAATATGTGGTATAACCTTGGCTCTAGATGATTGTTACTGCTGAAGTGACACCCCGACCCCATTTGCTAAAATAGTTAAAGGGGTTGCAGATGAATAAATGGCTGGATGGATGGATGAAAGCTGAAATTTGAAGCTTGGGTCATGTGAAATTTGAATCTTTTTACATGTTAAATGTTATTAGATTCAATAAGACTACCTGAAATAATTAATTTCATAAGTCAAAGCTGAAACTTGAATGCTTTATTGTTGAATAAGTACATTCCTTTAGATAGAAAGTGAAGTAGATGTTTCAATATGTTTGAATCCAGGAAAGGATAATGGGGTTTGAACCGAACACTTTGTAACTTTTGAATACAATATATACTACATTTTTGACTCCATAGAAACAGTAAGACATTATATTTGACCTCAGTGATATACATATTTTTATGAAGTAGTTTAATAAACTAACAGATTTTTAAATATTTTGATATTTGATGTGTTGGGTGTTACGGAAATTTGAAATACAGACACTTGTACTTTAAAAACTAGTCCAGAGATTTTTGTTAGAGTTATAAAATACATGTGTGTCATTTGACATGATAAATATATAAGTACATTGATCTCTTTTTTATTATAGTTTAATATGATAAGATTAGCAGTGACCTTTAGGCTTAGAGGTGTATTTACCTCTCCAGGTTCCACTCTGTTATACTTATTTATTTAGAGATCTAGTTATAATAATGTTGAATGAGTGAATAATTTAGGAATATTAAATGGGTAAGTTATAATGTTATTATATAAATAGATATATAGTATACCATTTATATATATCGGATTAATTAATAATTATGATTAATAGAAGAGGATTATTACATTTGCATGCATTAATGGGAGAATAGTTTTAAATGGCAAAATATATAACTGAATTAATAGTCTTTTATTATTTTGCCCTATACATATTATATTAATGATTTGTAAGTCATGGCAGCTTTTGAATAGTTTTTTTTGATGAATGTTTAGGTGTTGCTAGGTAGAGCAATAGTATAGTAGTTTGAATATTCAATAAGCAGACTAGGAACTTTAGTATCCATGGTACATTGTGTTTTATTAAAAGTATAAGCAGTTGTAGACTTGTCTTTGTTTTCTATTTTTGAATTGTAGAAGTTTAGTTTAGTTTGTAGAAATGAAGAATTAAAAAAATCTGGAATGTTAAAATAGTGTTGGAGGAATAGGTTCATAGATTAGTACTAGGCTAACTGCCCTTGTGGGCCATTTTAAGTCTAGCCAATTACCCTATTTGAGAATCAAACCCTGCACCTTGTGATTCCAAGGCAAACACCTTAACCATTATGCCATCCTCCCACCCTATGCATTAGAGTCTTGTATATAATTAAATTACTATGGTGCATAAATGTGTCACATTATCTTTTGCAATAAATATTTTTAAATACACAGTATGGATAGTTTTAATCTATCTATTAATGTAAACAGACTAAATAATGGCAACAAAAAGAAATTATTAATGAGATATCTAAAATTAAATAGAGGAGACATTATATTCTTGCAGAAGACTTACTTGACAGATAAATATATACAATATTTAGATAACAGGTTATGAAATGTTATCATTTGTTTCTTTTAAAAAAAGAGGCGAGGAGCTGCTATACATTGGAGAAAATCCACTGTAATGCCTAATGTCATGGAATCCTTTAATTACCCCAAAGGAATGTATACATTTGTAATAATTAAATATAATGGCAAACTCAATACACTAGCTAATTTTTGCTGAATCCCTTGAATAGGTGCAAGAGTGGCTAAAGATTACCTAAACTTACTAGAAAGCCATTGGAAGGGATGTTTAATTTTAACAGGGGATTTTAACTGCATATTTAGTGTAGAAGATACAGGTCTATATTAGATCACCAAACACTTAAAAAAGCGAACAGTGATTAAGCGACCCTATGTAAGCGAAACCTTACAATTTCAAACTATCAGAACAGCAATTTTTTTCCCTAGGAAAAAAAATTGTTATTCCAACAAAGTAAAAAAGAAAAATAAAAAACTTTAAACATTACATTAACTGGGGGGCTTCGCCCCCCACCCCCCCCCAAATTAAATATACCAACACTGACACCTCACTACAGTGCTGAAAATGGCAAAGTAATGAAGTGGCCAAGCAAATTCTTTCCCAGGGAAAGAATTCACTTAAAAGCTGCTTAGATATTTTGCCGTTTCTGGCTTTTAAGTTCGACCAAGACGCATTTGAATTCTAATAGGGAACCGAAGATACAAGTGAACAGAAGAAAGCTAAACAACTAGCATCAGATAACTTACAAAAATAGATGGATTAGTAATAATAGTTTAGTTGATTTACTAGTAAAAGCCAAAAATAGGTCATTGTTCTTTACTCATTATACTTATGGGCATGGTATATAAAATAGAATTGATAGAACTTATGCCTCTATAGATTTACTTAATAAAGCAAATTATTTTAAAACTATTCATTGTCCTTTATCTGATCATAATGCACTGAGTATTAATATAATAATGGATCTAAGGAAAGTTAAGATTTTTTTATACAATCCCAGTATATATAATGAAATAAAAAGAATTTAAGAGTTACACTAAGGAACAAGTACAGATTTTTTTATCTTTCAGTGATAATGGTCAGGTTATAAAGTCATACTATGTGACTTCTTAAAAATGCATATTAAAGACAGAATAGCAAGATGGTGGGCTAGTAATAAAATTAAATAATGGGATAAAGAATTGTTAGGAATACAAGATGAAATACACAAATTAGGTTTGAACAACAAACAAAGATTAATACAGAAGTCATTAAAAAAAATAATGACAAAGTCCACGGTGGTGCAGTGGTTAGTGTTGCCGCCTCACAGCAAGAGGTTCTCCGATTCAATCCTTGGCTAGGGTGCCTTCTGTGTGGAGTCTGCATGTCCTCCCTGTGGTCATGTGGGTTTCCACCGGGTGCTCCGGTTTCCTCCCACATCCCAAAGACATGCTGTAGGTGGGTTGGACACTCTAAATTGGCCCTATGTGTGAGTGTGTGCATTTGTGTGCCTTCTGTGGAAGGTTGGGTGCCGGGCTGGCAATTCAACACCATAAAACTCCACTGCCAATCATGAGTGGATAGGTGATCTGCTGTGGCGACCCCTAACCGTGAAAAGCCAAAAGAAGAAGAATGACAAAATATCAAAAAGCTTTAATGCATAAAGTGGAGATAGCTTTAGAACAATAAAATTGCATAGTTATGCGATGACTTCAAAAAATCTACATAGATTAGCTAATAGAAGTAAGGCACAAAACAATAATATCCAAAATCCTCACACTAATAAGCTTATTTCAGATATAGAGGAAAATCTTTAATATTTTTAAAGAATTCCATGAGGATCTTAATAAAGATAAAAATAATAATTACAAAATTGGAAATTATTTAAAGTAAAATGTTACTAGTAAACTTAATGATCAACACATATCTCAGTTGAATAAGATTATTACCCTTATAGAAGTTAAGGAAGCTTTAAAAAATGTAAAAATTGTAAAGCTCAAGGGATAGATGGTTTAAGCATGGAATTATACAGACTGTTTCTATTGAATATTTTACAATTAGTGAGGGACATTTTCAGGATAATTAAGAGTGCAAAAATAATTCCTCCCTCATGGAAATTTTCTGTCATCTCACCTATACTTAATCAAGGAAAGGATAATAAGTTAGTCTCCTCATATAGCTCTATTTCATTATTAAATGTAGACTATAAAATATTTACTTCCATTTTCACCACAAGATTAAGAGATTGAATAGATTAATTAATAAAGGTCAGACATGATTTATAGTCAATAAATTACTCTACGAAAACTTAAAAAGGGTAGTAACTATCTTAGATTTAGCAAAAGGAGTGAAGAAGAAATTGTCACTCATTAGCTTAGATATCAAGACAGCTTTTGATGCTGTAGATTGGAACTACTTGTTTGAAATGTTAGAAGCATTTGCATTTCCATAACAGTTTATTGGCATACTAAAAAAAAAACTGTATTGAGACTCCAAAGCATATGTTAAAATTGGTTCTTACTTTTCTCAATGATTCACTTTAAACAAAAACAAACAAGGATGTCCCTTGTCTCCTTTACTAATTGCATTAGTTATCGAACCCTTAGCTAATATTATAAGAAGCAACAAAAAAGATGGATTCTCAATTAATAGAGACTCTCATTCTAAAATAGAGATTTTTTGCAGATGATATTTTACTAACTATACGAGATTTAAATTATTCAATTGAAGAAACAGATGAGGAAATAGAAAAGTTTCAAGAAGCATCTCTGCTGAAATTTACTAATAAAACTGAAACATTAGTGTTAAAGCAATTACTAGATACTAAGCTTAAAGATAAATACACATTTAATCAGGAAGGAAAAGAACTAAAATATTTAGGAATAAAAATCTATCAAAATATAAGATTATTAATAGTTTTGAAAAAAAATTGAAAAAAGTTTTACTTCTTATTAAAAATTGAATGACTGTTTCTTTACTTACGAGGATATGTTAATACTTATTAAGTTGGGGGTGTGGGGGTGCAGCCCCCACTTACTTTGGTTTTACTAAACAATATAAAACAAAAAGCAGAGAATATAACATGAAACTAAGTGGGGGGCTATGCCCCCCCACACCCCTAACTATATATACTAACTCCAGTGGCGTACTACAGTGGGGAGAATGACATATTCATTTTACTTGCCTTACAGTGCTCTAGATACTGTCAGTACTAACTGTCAGTCAAATGAAGTGTCAGT
The DNA here is from genome assembly GCF_019279795.1 of Protopterus annectens. Lineage (NCBI taxonomy): Eukaryota > Metazoa > Chordata > Ceratodontiformes > Protopteridae > Protopterus > Protopterus annectens. The sequence continues at coordinate 1,658,396,588 of NC_056732.1, forward strand.
GAACTGAAGTTTCAGTTTTGGTCTCAGTCAAATGAAGGTAACCCATATATATATATATATATATATATATATATATATATATATATATATATATATTGCATTCAATAGCTTTAATACCTGACAAACTTTTAAAGAAAATAAAAAAAAACGTTAATTTCATTCTTATGGTATCCTAAAAAGCTGAGAATTGCTTATAGAAATGATATAAGATTATGAGAGTATGGTGGTATTAGCTTCCAAGATGTAGAATCTTATTCTATTGCTGCAAGTTTTAACTGTGTTATACTCTGAATAGGCTCAATCATCCAAGAGCAGATTATACAAAATTCTTATAAGTTTATTAAAGATGATAAACTAAAAATATGTAATATTCCTTTCATATGGTTAACAAAATTTACCTTAGAAGCAAATTCATTTCAGTCTTTAGACTCTGCATATATGAAATCAGTTATTAAAAGAGTTAAGAAATATGTTTTTAAAACTCCATTAATATCAAATGAATTTTTTTTGCTTTCCTATTGCACATACCTTTAGATTTAAAAACAAAAAACTCAGATCAATGTTAAAATTAATTTACTAGAAAGGAATGGATTAATGTTATGGTCTGATTGCTTTAAAAAAGGAAACGCTAAGTCCCCACAATATTTAATAAAAGAATATGTTGAATGAATTAGCTAATGGTTTAATATTAGCCACCAATAAGAAGTGATTTTGTGTATAATATGAGTGAAGAGGAATAGAACACTATTCCCCCATTATATGAATATATGAATGCTGTTATTGAAGGTAAGATTGACATACAAAGGAAGTTTATCAAGGCTATATAAGTTAATTATAAATAATAATAATAATAACTTTAATGCAAAATTTTGGAACTTTTTAGATAGAAGTAGGTTGAATGACTCAATAAAAGGTAAAAATAAAACATTGTTACTTAAATCAGTTAGTCAAACTTTTTAAAGTTTATACTGGCAAGTTTTTTATGTGGATATATATATATATATATATATATATATATATATATATATATATTTATATATACACACACACACACACACACACACACACACACACACACACACACACACACACACACACACACACACACACACAATGTTTGTTACTCGCTATAAAATCTCTAAGTTTAGTAAAATGACTTCTTCAGTTTGTTCGAGATTTGTTAAAGATATAAACTGATGACAATATTCTACTGAATCGCTGCTTTATTAGTGCTGTCTGTTACTGTTGTGATTTGTGAGCTACTGTTTCAAGGCAATCTACTGATTAACTATATTTCATTGCTATCTACTGCAATTCATTACTGTTTAACTGCATTTTTACTGCTGTTTAACTGTATTTTTTCATACTGCGAGTTCTATTCTTTTGACTATAAGTGTTTCATTGTAAGTTTTTTTCTAACTGAGTTCTTAACCTTAAAATTGAGTAGCAGTCTAGACACAGGTCTGCACCATACAGAGCTTCAGCTGCACGGTTTTTAACCCTTTTTGAGGTATTCCAGCTACAAGTTTTCCCTTGGTAGCACTTGTGTTATCTAGTAGTACTACTCATAGACCTTCCTCCCTTTACCCTCTTAGCTCTTTCCTACATTTTCTCCTGCCAGTCTGCTAGATATGTGCATCCTGAGACAGTGTAGCAACTGCTTCATGTACACGGACAACCCTATACTACTACCACCTAGGAACACAATTTGTGAGAAATGCATTTACTTCAAGCACCTAGTATCTTTGCGCTCTCCCCCACAAACCAGTATATCTGGCAGTGAGAAGGTTGGCAACATGAACACCACATCTCAAACATCACCCACACCTACACAACACACTTCCAAATATGCAGAGGTCCACAACAAAAGCATACCCAAACAAAAGAGACCTCTGAGGCATAAACGCATGCAAACTCCACTGTTCACCACACCACACACCACACATTGTCCACACACCTCTGTCTCACAGCCACTAAGGGCTAAACATAAACTCAACATATTAGTCATAGGAGACTCCATTGTGAGACATATAGATGTGCCCGTCATCAGGCTGGATAAGGAGAAAGTCACAATTAGTTGTTTGTCAGGTGCCAGAATCGTCTAACGAATGTGTGTACAAACACACATACAAAAAACACATTTATATTTCTGCTTCCCTACTATAAAACTGATGGTATATACACACACACACACACACACACACACACACACACCCATGCTCATTCACAAATGTGTGCACAAACACACATACAAAAAACACATTTATATTTCAGCTTCCCTACTACAAAATGATGCTATGCCACTGAAGATCGTACACAGACAACGTGAATAATTGTGCTGCTTATATTCTATGTACCACCAAATGAGCAACACAAGTACCCTGTACATTTTAACATAGGCAGTTTTACTTGTCCAGAGTCACAGACATGTATGATACTGGGAGATAGCTAATGCAGTAGTATTCACTCAACACAATTGTAATACTAGAAATAATACCCACCCCTCTGGCTAGACAGTCACCCTTTTCTCCTCCAGTACAGAATATTACTGTCCTGTACAGCCTCCTAACCAACAAAAAATAAATATCATTAAGGTAGATGCCTACAACACATGCATTTATTATGCAGACCACCAGTCTTTGTGCAGAATACAAGATACATACAGTACATCTCAGCTGTCCTGCTCACAAGAATGGGGTATGCATTACAATGGTGGCTGCACTGCTCATGAGAATGGAGCATGCATCAGAGTGGTGACTGCACTGCTCCCAGGAATGGGGTATGTATCAAAGTGGTGAATGCACTGCTCACAAGCATAGGGCATGCATCAGAGTGGTGACTGCACTGCTCACGCAAATGGGGTATGCATCAGAGTGGTGACTGCACTGCTCACAAGAATGGAGCATGCATCAGAGTGGTGACAGCACTGCTGCTGAGAATGGGGTATGCATCAGGGTGGTGACTGCACTGCTCAAGAGAATGGGGTATGCATCACAGTGGTGACTGCACTGCTGTTGAGAATGGGGTATTCATCAGAGTGGTGACTGCACTGCTCACAAGAATGGGGTATGCATCAGAGCGGTGACTACACTGCTCACAAGAATAGGGAATGTATCAGAGTGGTGACTGCACTGCTTATGAGAATGGGGCATGCATCAGGGTGGTGACTACACTGCTCACAAGAATGGGGTATGCATCAGAGTGGTGACTGTACTGCTCACAAGAATGGGGTATGCATCAGAGTGGTGACTACACTGCTCACAAGAATGAGGAATGCATCAGAGTGTTGCCTGCACTGCTCATGAGAATGGGGTATGTATCAGACACCACTTTGACAGCATTCCCTTTACACTGTGCACCCTCATGTGAGTTCCTTGTCAGGTACTCCCAGTGGCCACTATACAGCAGATAAAGGAACAGCTTGTATTCCTTGCACAACAAGGACAGCCTGGCACTCTCAGTGCCCTTAGAAACTATGGCTACTCTCTAGGTCTCACTCCAGAGAATTAGGGCAGGCCTCTTATTGTCATATCCATTGATGTTTGTAGCATGTGCCACACAACATTCAGCATCACAGCACCACAGACTGTGGTGGTGTCCATAATGTAGAGGTGAAAATACTGGCATGGTAAGGCGGCGTGATGGTGGGAAAGATGGCGTGAACGGTGTGCACTAGGAGTGTCTTGTCTAATTCTAAGAGCAGATATGTGCTTTAGCCCCTCCATTGGCTAGAAAAGTAACATATATTTCAAGACATCTCTGCCGGAGTCATTGACATGCCCACACATGCTCAGCATGCTTTGCAGGTGTTCATACAAGTGTACAAGACTTTAAGAGCCTCTAATTGCCATTTGGCTTACTGGTATGACATGCAGAAAGAGAGATTTAGAAATATTTATTAGATGGTACCATGAAACTGCATTGTGCTAAGGGTGATTATGTAGTGGAAATCAGCCCAACTGCAGTCACAGATGCAAAAACATTCTTTTTAGTTGCTATACTTCTTTTTGAGATTAAGATTGATCTTCAAAATGTATACTTATGTGATGATTCCACCAGAAATGCTTGTGTAAAACTGCATAAGCAATGTGCTTCGTGAAGTATGTTCGTAAGCTACAGCTGCATTCAAATGTTGTCATGTCAGGTCTGTCAATCACAGGGGGGGTTACCTTGGTTCAAATGGGTGCAGAGCACCTGAGCCATTCAACATTAAAGTTCTGCAGCATATAATTTGTGAATAAATTGCCTTGCCTGTGTAAAACATCATACAAAGAAGACAATAGTTGTCCATGCTGTCATTTTTGCAAGGCTGTACACAGGGTTTTGTAAAGGCCTCACTAGAGGTAGGCCCACAGTAGTTTAATTGTAGTTATGCAGCTTTTTGTCATATGTATGCTATACTGACAGTGTGTGTGTAGAATTTTTTTCTGAGGGGAAGACATATCCTAGCTCACATAATACTGGATATAGCAACATTTTGGATCACACATGCACAGAAATTGTGAGGAAGATTGTGATGTGACTTACATATATTTATTTGCTTTCTAGTATCTGCCTTATCGATTGTTATGTAAGCCACGCACAATAAGGAAAATGTCACTTCATTTGACAATGACACATTTGTAGGATACAAACAAAGAAGAGGTCTGTTTAGTTGCTGACACACGCTGCAGCTGAAACATTCAACTTTCTACCACTGAAGTGCAATGATGTATATTAAAAGAAAGCAAGTGGTGATCTGCCTGTGCACAGTCAAAGCCCTTGATTTAAGGTAACTCTTAATTTCCCTGACACTTTATGTATCACTAAGGGCACCCTGCAGATGATTTTTTTTTACTTTCAGCAGGAAGTGAACCACTTTCTCCAGACCTCTGCAAATGTACATCAGCAATCCTATGTGGAAGCTGCTAACTTCTCAAGCACTGGATTTCAGGGTGTCCAAAAGTGGGATTGGTCATCTCCTACTCACCCCAGCAACAACAAATCCCAAAAAAAGGGAGTTAATTCTGATTATTGCATTGGAGTGTGTAGGGATGTGGAGAAGGAACCACTGCAGCCTACAATTATCAGAGCATGGTGGTAGCAAATCCACAAGTACTGAAGATATGTCGTTCTCCATGGCTCAACACTGAAGTTTTAACACTCGAAAAAAAGATCAAAAACATAGTCGAAGAGCAAATCTTGAAAATTGCTTTTTTTCCTTAAAACTTCTTTTTGCGGGGGGACCTTACCCTGCACCCCAACCTTGTACATACCAACTCCGAGATCATCATACCATGGTGAAAAGGGAATATTCTGAGAAATGGTGTCTTGGACTTAGTATATGTAAGTCCATTCTTTCGGTCATTTATTCTCTGCTTTTCAGGACTTGCTCTAGTGGGTCCCAACATTTCAAAGTATTACCCATTCTTCACACCTGAAATTTCACCAAATGAGTTTAGTCAGTGGAAACACTGATGGAGTGAGCATGTGGAGTCTGACTCTACTGTGAAAGTGATACTTAGTGGTGAGTCATCGAGAGAGTCTCAGTGAGTATAATAAAGTGCAAAATCTTCTAATGTTTTAAGGAGACCCAGTTCACTGCCTCCTACTTTAGGTTTTGCACAATGAGTGACTAGGCTCTTTCTACACTGTTATTGGGGAGGCCTAATGCTGCTGCTGCTGCTGCTGTTGCCATGGTTGAATGGGTTAATTATTTTGTTTACACCATTGCATCCTCCATGACTAGAACACTCCCTAACACTTATTGATGTAGCCTAGAGACCTACGTACCATTTAATTAGTTTTTTTCTCTTTTCTACAGATAAATGCATGGTTTGTAATGAACACTTATTTGTCCTGTCATATATGTTTTGGTTAGCACGACATTGCAGAATGCATGCTTATTTCTAAATGGGACACTGGGGTTCAGAGCAGCTGGTTAAGTAGCTTGAGTCCCTCTCTCTTCTGTAACTCTCCCATATTTCTCTCCTGTTTTCTTCTTTGTTTTCTTGCTGTTGTAGCTACACATGTCTGTGGAGTTTCAATATGCACTTTCATAGTCAAACAGTGGTTAGCACTTGTCAACCTTTCACAAAGAGCTACCAGGGTATATTATTTATTACATGGAATGTCAAAGGAGCATCTACTGTTTTTAAGGCTTATGCCATTGTTTATACTTCAAACAAGCACTAGTCTAGAGTTGCATTCCTAGAAGAAATCAAAATAAAAATGAAAGTGGCCAGTTAGGCCTTTGTAGAACGGAATGAGAATAGACTGTTCTTCTGTGCGTGTTCTTCTAAGAGAGAGGTGGAGATACTGCTTCATAAGTCTCTGGGATGGGCAGTTGAAAGAGTTGTAACTGATGGCCAGAGCACATGGGTTATCGCCTGAGTTATCATGGAGCAGGTATATCAGATACTAGCTAATTGGACTGTATAAGAAGGATGCCCCAGGGTTTTCTGCAATTTTGTTAAGGGGAGCACCTCCCTTTTTTAGCCTTGGCATGGTGTGATTGTTGGTAAAGACTTTAACTACATCATGGATCCAATCATGGATAGGGTCCCAGTGAAATGGTGCACTTACCAAAAAATAGCAAAATAATCTAACTCTTTTGTGGAGGAGTTACAACTGATAGATTTGTGGAGGCAATACCATCTTACAGCCTTAGAGTACATATACTGTGCACCAGGCTGGATTACTGGCTCGTGAATCTGATTATATTGCATGGGGTGGGAGCATCATTAATGCAATCTAATGCCTTATCAGACCACTCCATTGTCACCTTGCTATATAGTCCTTACACTTTGCAACCTCTGTTCAGTCAATGGAAATTTGGTCTCCTATTTTTTTCAGAGCAGGTAAACACAGACGCAAATGGCCCAGCTGATAACTTCATTCTGAAAATTAGTTCCACTAACAAATGGAAATGTATCTGCATTATGGGAAAGCTTTTAATATAAATGTAGGGGGTTTGGGAGAAGAATATGGTCCAGGAAATGTAAGTATCAAAACCAGTAGGACTAAGTATAGGGACATAGAATTATTATGGGAACACAAGTTTCTGAAACAAGAAAGTAAAAATGTGCTGTTTGCATATATTCATAACAAATGGGAGCATTACAAGTTATTCTACTCGGCCTTCTATTAAAGGATGGAAATGGTGTAGTGGTACATTGTTCTATGGCGTACAGGACCCTGGGTTCAAGACCTAATTTTCCCTGCTAGACAGGGGTCCAGGAAAGTAAATATTGTAGGAAGAAATATTCAGGGAATTGTTATGGCTAGGCTTGTATAGGCCCTAGGGCCGATAGCCTAGTACCAACCTATGATCCTATGAACTATTCAAATAAACAGAACCTTTTAAAATAAATATGCTCAGATGGTCAGAGTCCCACCTCATCAAGGTTTAAGACATTTGGAGTTACTCAGAGACCTTCCCCAGCTATTACACAGCAAGACACTGTTATACATCTCTGGATTCTCATTACCCAAGAAGTGATCGAAAATGCAGTCGACAAATTCCACTATGAGAAGGTGTTCAGACTGGATGGACTAACTGTGGACTTATTTAAAATACGTCAGCAGTTATTAAGTCTCCATTTGTTATGTTTTTGTCAGCAGCCTATAGAAAACAGATGCTCTCCCCAAACACGACCAAACCTAATGTAATGATGTTTCTTAAACCAAACATGAACCCAATGTCAGCTACTAATTATTGATTAAATACACTCCTGGAATTCCACCTATGTCCCTACTAGACAGTGGCATATGGTGCTGACTTGTTGGAACATGGGCTAAATTCTTGGCTAAGCTTGTAAGGGCCTCGGGGCCAATAGCTTAGTAACTTCCTATGATCCTATGATCAATTTTCCTGCTGCAAACTAGATTAAAACCCTTTGCCAAATAGGTAGAGGTGAAACTAGAATCTTTAATTTCAAAATTAGTTCTAGATAATCACTTGGTTTCCTTAAAGGAAGGATGGGGAGACCCCAACACAGTTAGAACATGGTTAAATATTCAGAGGCTCTCACAAATTAATAAATGGGGGCTTGGACCTTACTATTGGATTTCCAAAAAAACTTGATTCCTTGACTCAGAGTTGTACTTGGGATATGATGAGATATTTCTTTCCACATCAGTTTATAGATTGGGTCCATTTATTTTACTAAAATGTTTATTAAATGTAATTTTGTCTAACTCTGTCCCTCTGTTAAGAGGCATGAGGCAAGGGTGCCCCCTCTCCCCATTGCTATTTATTTTGGTGTCTTCTGTTATCAACCAGTATTTACAGATTCAGCTTAATTCCTTTCGGTTGCCAGTGGGGAAAATTCTGGACCTGTTCACCACCTAATTTGTGGAAGATTGTACTGTTTGTTTAAATGGCCCTGTGAAACAAATTCCTGCATTCTGGATTCATTGGAGTTGCTTTCATATGAGACAGGACTATGAATGAATAGGAAGAAGACAATGTTCTTCTCCATCTTCCAAACAGTCCATGCTCAGGATGAAATAACATTCTCAGCATCCATTTTCACAGTAGATAATATGACCTACCTTGATATCTTGATGAGTGGAGACATGAATGAGTTCATTGACCTGAAAATGATTCCTTTTATGGAGAATAGTAATAGTTTAGTTTATAAGTCAAAAAATGCAAATTACATTCTCTAAGCCATATTTGGGTAACTAAGTTATCTGTTCCCGAAGTAATTTTTTTTCATATGGCATCTGCCTCATGCAACCTTCTCTCTGAATAAAAATAGAGCTCTGAAGACAAATGTAGATTTCATCTGGGAGAGGCATAAGCCTAGAATAAAGAAAAAGAAACTTTTTATACCAACTAGGATAATGGTTTTGGTAGAGCAGCCACTGGGGTGGGGTTCTATGTCCGAGCAAGGAAGCTTTTATGTTTCTTTCAGACCTCAGGTTGTGGTTTGAACCACCATATGTGCCAACTCTGTTGCCAAGATATGGGACCTGGGAGGAAAGGGACTATGGTTTTACACAACACTTGTAACTACAATTAGGAGGCGACATCCTCCTCTAACCCCTTTCCCATTAATTTGGAATCATCCATTAATATTAGTGAATCAGACAGTGATAAATGGTTGGACTGGCTTTAGGCAGAGTTATGTTTCATTTCTGATATCTGTGATAGCTCCTTTTGCACTATTTTGCCATGGGAGGATAATAAGTGCTATTATCCATCATTGGTTGCTCATTGATGGCAATATTTATAGCTCTGAACTTATATCCCAGCTAAGGTTTTACATAAAGATGTTAGCTATAGAATAAGTATTGATGAACAGTACTCTGGGGTCCTTTCCACAAAGCCAACTGAAGTTCACTAGTTCACTCTGTTCCTTTTCATAGAAAAAACATGTCATCCACAAAACGAGTATACCATATAATCGTATCTGAGTATTGATCCAATGAAAAAATGCATTAAGTTCCCATACCACTAAGGCTAGATTGGCATAGCTGTTGGCACAAGGTGTGCCCATCACTATGCCAAACTTCTGTAAGTAAAAATCCTCTCTAAAAATAAAAACATTGTTTTCTAATATGATTTCCAACAAGAAACATATCAAATTGATCTTATAGTCCTGTCTACCCCAGAATTTATGGATTGCCAAAAGTCCATAAGAATTTGAGATTACCCCCAATGAGACCCATTGTCTCTGGTAAGGAGTGGGCCACAGAACCCCTATCCATCTATGTGGAAAAGTGTCTTAATCCGGTTCTTAATCAATGCAGCAGTGTTTTGAGGGACACTAACATGTTTTTAGAGATACTTTATGAAAAAATGAAGGGGGTAGATGGACACTACCTCTTTTGTACACTTGATATTGTGTTGCTATTTACCGTCATCCCCAATGATTGGGGGATTGAGAACGTCAGAGATTTATTAAATGTCAGGAAAGTATATGCTACTGATAAGACCAATTTGAACTAGATTTATTTTTAGAATATCTTGGCACTACTAGAACTTTTTTGAAATTTACCAATAAAATATCGGAAGAAGAGATAGACTTTCTTGATGTGAAAATTAAGAAGGCAGGTTTGGTAGGTATTCAAACTACTATCCATAGAAAACCTACAAGAAAGAATGCATTATTACATCATGATAGCATGCATTCACGTTTTATTAAAAACAATATAGTGAGAGGACAAATCTTGAGACTGATGAGACTTCATAATGAAGACTCCTCACTTGGGTTAGCCCTAGATAATCTAAGGACAGAATTCTCAGAGAGAGGCTACCCAAGCAAGATGTTTGATAAACAGGCCTTGGAATTAACAAAGGCCAGAAATACCAAGGGGAAGCTTTTTTTCTCTGAAAGAGTGGTTAAGCCAGACAATAGTGAGAATAACATGAATGTACTTAGATTTCCCATTACATATACTAGTGACAGTGGCATTTTCTGTGATATTTTCAACAGAAATTGGAATATTTTAGGTACAGTTAAGGAGCTTGAAGGTACCATAGATGACAGACCACATTTTGCTTTTAAAAATAAAAAAAATCTCTAAAGCGGCAATTATGTTATAACAGAGGCACAATGAAAAATAGTATGTTATCCCAGAGGAAACGGACCTATGCATGCAGAAACTATTCAGTCTGTAAGTACATACATGCTTGTTTAGTGTTCATCCATCCCATGTTACGTTTGGAAATATATGCTGAATACTATGCAGACTGCAGAACTAAGAATATTGTTTATTTTGTTTTCTGTGTGATCTGCCAGGCTTACTATAATGGTAAAACCAACCGCATGTTGAAGGAGCGAATACGAGAACATTACAGAGATATTGCTAATAAGAAAGAGACAAATGCTTTGGCCAAACATGTGGAATTAGCCGGCAGTGCACATTATTTTAAATTTTTGGTATTGGAAATGTTACAAGAGGGAATTAGAGGAGGTGACATGATTAACAGAACAGAAAGTTCTATACAAAGGTGGATTTTAAAATTAAATTCTTATAATTCCTCAGGGATTAATGAAACAGTATCTTTGAAGCCCTTTCTAAAGGGCATAGCCCTTAAACATTAACTGCATTATTGTGTTGTAATAGATTTTAGATTGATGTTATGTGTTCCTAATTAACTGCGGTGGTGGTGCTGCGGTAGCGTTGTCGCCTCACAGTTAGACATTGCACGTTCGATTCTCAGTTAGAGCGTCTTCTGTGTGTCGACATGTGTGAATGGGCGTTCCTTTGCTGAAGGTTGTGCATTAGGCTTGGCAAGCCAGCACGTAAAAATCTATTGCCAATCATTAGCGGACCAGAGTTCCGCTCTGGCGACCCCTAACCGGGAAAAGCCGAAAGACAGTTTGTGTTATGTGTTCCTAATTGACTTAATTGAATGATTGTGATTTTTAGGAAATGTTTTTAAATAAGAACAACAAACAAATCTGATGACCAGGAAGCAAACGCTCCTACCGCAAAAGTAAAACACTAAACACAAAATCAAAATGCTGAGGAGCAGACAAGGACTGTTCAGCTGTATCAGAATAAGATAAAGTACATCAGCATCACATAAAATGCATGAACAAATGAGTTTCAATAAAGCAGGAAGCCAAAAAACAAGTCCACGTAAAGACTAAAACCCAAATGTTTATTGCAGATAGTGGCAAGTGATTTCACCCATGTGGGGTTCTTCAAGCCAAAAGACCAGGAAGCAAACTCTCCTACAGCAAAAATAAAACACTAAGCACAACGTCAAAATGCTGAGGAGCAGACCAGGACTGTTCAGCTGTATCAGCATAAGATAAAGTACATCAGCATCAGATAAAATGCACGAAGAAATGAGTTTTAATAAGGCAGGAAGCCAAAAGACAAGCCCACGGAAAGACTAAAATCCAAATGTTTATTGCAGATAGTGGCAAGCACTTTCACCCATGTGGGTTTCTTCAAGCCAAACGTTTTTTTTAAATAGTTTTCAGTATGTTTTTTATTCAGTCTGATGAAGCGGTACCAGAAACCGTGAAAGCGCTTACTGTTTTGTTCAGTTTGCTACTGGAATATTAAAGTGGACTTTCTTTGACCTGAATAGGTGTGGTGGAGTGGCTCATTTATTCTTTTTCTCTGAAACTGCCTAAGCCTGAATTCCATTTATATATGTCAGGCAAATTATTGCTAGACAATTTAAATAAATGGAATGAAAAGTTTGCTATCTTTCTCAGTCCAGGTGGATGGTCCAATTGTCTCACCAGCTAATGGGATAAGTGGTAGCACTTGGTGCCCAGATTATTCTTATTTGAAAGTGCTTTACCACTAGCATTGGACCCCAACAAGACTACATAGATTGAGTCCAGTGAGAATAATTGCTGGCATTGTGGTTTGGCAATGGCTCATTACTTACACTTACTTTGGGATTTCTCTAAGGTGTGTAGCTATGTGATATAATTATTGATTGGATATCCTAGGCTTTATGAGTGCCTTTACCACCTCATTTTGACATATTTTGGTTGTTTGGTATATGTAGTATGCAGATCAAATTAGCAGTGAAAGATATGCATGAATTGGAACAGTGGTAGCTACTCTGCTAACAACTCTGTTTTCTAATTGAAAATCTTATCCATCTTTTGAATCATAAGGCATTCTAAAGTTTCAACATGAGCTCAGTAAATAGTTTAATATGAAACATTGACATGATTAAATGGAAAAATACTGGAGTAGTTTAATTTTGAAATGTAGCATGATCATTGTAAAGCAATGTTTTTCTTGTTTTTTTTTTTTCTTTCTCAATGCTCTATGACTGATGGTTTACCATATCACTATACTGTTTTTTTACAAATGTATGTTGTCTATGATGATTCTATAAAATAAGTTTCTTGTTTTCATAAAAAAAGAAAGAGCAAAGACTAGAATTGTGGCATAGAGAGATAAAGCCCTAACTATATCCAAGGCAACCTGGTTTCGATTAGACTCTTGGGCATCTGAGATGATGACTGGGAGGGAGGGAATTTGGCAGTGATGGTCCTTGAGGGGAGGCATGGTCCAATGAGGGGAGCAGCCCTTGCATGAGTCACTAAATACCAAATGCAGGGCAGGGGCCAGGAAATGAGTAGGTCATAAAGAAAAAAAATCTCTTCCCCATAGATGAAGTCAGACAGACTCTAAGGATGTCCTTAAACTCTATGCCAGCTGCTGGCCCTTTGGAAAATGTCTGTGGATGTGTAACTGGCTTGTAGACCTAGAGGTGGGCACGTGGCACTGAGTAGTGTGCCAGAGAATGATGCCAGGGAAAAGAAGGAGGAAAAAGTATAAAATTAAATTGAAATTAAAATTTAACTGCTTTCAAATAACAATGGAAAGCAGTGATCTTGAAATACACACAACATAAATCTATCTTTGAATTTTTTTATAAAATTTGTCAGGAAATATAGTAAGTAGTAATTTGTGGGATAGCAGCTAGAAATTTGACTTTGGTAAAATGATAACATATGGGCTCAAACTTATTCTCCAAATTTCTTGGGTTAATAAGTTAAAAACCATTGACATTTCTGTAATGGAAAACAAGTGAAAATGTCTAAGATAAATGAGAGAAGAAATAAAAATATAAAATACATGAACGATATAGGGAAGGACAAAAAAAAGAATGATGTATTACTCTTAAAAGAGGTTACAATAAATAAGAGAGATGCAGAAACAGCAAAACAACTTTACAGTAACAACTTATAACAAATTATAGACATATAGAAAATATTAAATTTGAGACTGCCTTGAGAATATTAGAGGAAGTAAAAGGGATAAATACTGAAGTTTTCCAAGATGATAAAAGAGATTGAAAAATGATAATGGGAAAAGTGTCAAAGAAAAGGAAAAAGCCAAAACACAACTGGGGAAAAGGGGGAAAAAAGAAGAGGTAATAAAGGGATAGAAATATCTTGAGAGAAATATTATTGAAGGACAGGATAACATTTTTAAATGAACCTGATCAGCAAGCAATTGTTTGTAAAATATGAAGAGGGGAATTGAAAGAAATAGAAATGATAGCTATATGGTCATAGAAACAACAACAGAGTAAAAACATAAAGAGAAATGTAGAGTACAATAGCTCATGCCTGAAAAAAATATCACTGGCAATTTAGTTTATGAATAAGAAGAAGAAAAGGAAAGTTGAAGAGTTAAGTTGACATGTTTTCTAAAAGGCAAACTTTTTATGTCAATTACTGCAAAAATATGACTTCGAAATAGCATGTAAGAGGAAAGACAACTTTTTTAAAACTTAATATAGTTTTGGGCAATATGATAACAGCATTAGATACTGCAGTCATTCATAACAACATATTTATCTAAAGAGGTTTTTGATTTATTCTTCCATTTTGTCAGTATATGTAAATGAGACTAGACAATCATTGCAGTGTATATATCTCGGAAATTACAAAAAAATGTCAAATGTTCATCAAGAATAAGAACACGGGAAAATTTAGGCTGAAAGAAAGAAAATAAGAAGGAGTAAGGTTGCATGAAAAGAAGATACTAAAGAAAGAGATTGGAGATAGCAGAAAGTTGATATTGGGAGAGGGGAGGGTAGCATGCTTAGTCAACCTAAAGCAGAGAGAAGATGAAGAAGAAATATAAAATACAGAATGAAATTGAAGGAGAAGGGAAAGCTCTGCACTTCTTGTGTAATGTTTTAAAAATGCATGCAGAAAATCCTTAGAAGCTCAGAAAGTCATTAAAGTTTCCCTTTGAAATCATGCTGCAAACAGAAATAAAGTTGAAGGATATTATTTTGAATATAATCACTACAACACGCAATGCATATTTATGGTGCAGCCACATTTTAATCAGAGTTATTACTCAGGCAGAAGAAGTTTGGCAGTGATGAGATTCATATAGTTCAGTAGTACGTTGGAAAAATATATACTTTACTCAATGGAGAAACAACTAAGTGAAGTACTAAAGCTAAAACATGATAATTTTTACAACATTAAACAAATAAATTTCTTCAGCTTCCATGAAATCTGGGTAGCAGGCAATGGAATGACAGAAATTCAAGAATGTTGAATAATATGACAGTTAAGCAAGGAAACAAATCATTTTTTGCTGAACAATTGGAGGATTCTTAAACCTAATAAAATCAGTATAAAATGGATTTATGTATTCTAATAGAGGTAGCATTAGTCTGATAATTAAATTAAGTACATATGTCCTGCAAAGAAAATCTAAGGATGAAGCTGTAGAAATGGCATGGACATTTTTGAATATTTTGATAAAAGAAAGCTTGTCAAACAGTAATAAAAAGCATGACATTTTAATAGAAAATGATTGCAATTCTAGAACAGTTGAGTATCATAATTATTCTAGCCACCTTCAAAAGAGAAAGACAGATAGATCATAAATAACAAAACTGAGAAGTGTAAAAAGGAGCTCCTACAATGAATAAAGGATGCACTCTCAAAATACTTAAAGTAGGGTAATGATATCTAAAATCAAAGATTTGAATATTTGTAAGGGTGACAGTTCTGTGGTAGATGGCACTATAGTTGAAAAGTGATGGATACATTTCAAATGGATCTACAGATAAGAGTAGATGGTGGCTAACTACCAATTTTCATTGATAGATAAGAATTGAGATAAATACAAAAAACACATATAGCCTTTCCAATTCATTTTTTCAACCGACTCTTCATTGAGTAAGCATTATCGCTAATATGCTAGTGTGTTAACACAAACCCAAATTGTGTTTTATGTCTTCTTAGTGGCTGCGATCCCACCTTTTAAGGAGTAAGGGAGGAATTCATGTAAAATAATTTTAGTTGCATTATTAAACCACTAACAGCAGCACAAGCTAGAGGCTTCAAATCTACAATTTTATCTGACCATAGGTTCAACATTATTTGCAGAACAATAACAATAATATGTTCTACAAATCTTGAATAACAAAATGTATTGCTTTTGGACCTTATAAGCCCTTAGTGCTGATAACATTCCTGGATGACCTATGTGACTATCTGAATTCCCATATTCTGGGCAAGTTGATCCAAACATTCCACTTTAAGGTAGCTGGGAGTTCAACCTAGGAGATGAGTTTCAAGAGCTGGCTAGAAACTCTTTATTATTTTGAACTAGCTTCTCCATTTAATTTGTAGGTGGTTCTGCTGAACTTGGCCTATTATTAAACACTCTTATAGATTATATCTAGTTTTATATATATGTGTATACATATATATATATATATATATATATACAGAGAGAGAGAGAGAGGGTCTATATCAGCATTTTCAAAATGCAATAGGTCGAATCAGTAA
Source organism: Protopterus annectens (assembly GCF_019279795.1). Taxonomy (NCBI): domain Eukaryota; kingdom Metazoa; phylum Chordata; order Ceratodontiformes; family Protopteridae; genus Protopterus; species Protopterus annectens. Next base: position 1,658,412,832 of record NC_056732.1, read on the forward strand.
ATATAGAACTGAAATAATCAACCTATTACATTTTTGGATGCCGATAAAAAAAAAAAAAAAAAACTGAAGGGTGTAGGCAGGGGACAAGCCCCCTGCATCCCCCACACCCCCCGCTACTTAAATATACCAACTCGGAGGCCATACTACATTGAGGTAAATGGAAATCTCCCTTTATGGAGATTTCCATTTACCCGTTTGACGTTCTGCCCTTTTGGTATTCTCGATGCGACAATATCAAATTCGATATTGTCAGCATTCGAGATGCTGATAGAGACGGTATATATATATATATATATATATATATGTTTAATTAGCTCTATTACCTCTGGCTGATTCAGATAATCTGACTTTTTCCATTTCTGAGTTGCTACCTTTTTTCCTACTATTATCTTTTGGGGTGAAGTTTTCTTTTATTCTGTTGCTAGTATATATATATATATATATATATATATATATATATATATATATATATATACAGATATATAGATAGATATATAAATACAATGAGTATGTAGACCCTTGAGTTATCCTAGCCCCCGGGGAAATCAGAAAGTCTTTAAACTCATTAAATTTGTCAGTCCCAAAATATATGTGACCAAGTTTCTTCAGCAGGAATTGTCATGTCCTGGAAATATCTTGTCTAACCTAGATGAGAATAAAAATACTTCTGCAAACATTGCTACCCAAGGATTCTAAATTTTCATAATGGATTATTACTTCTGATTACTGCATAAATATGTGGTCAATACCTATCAGGTATATTTGTGTCTAGGATGTTTTATCATGTTTGTTCAGTTTTGTATCTGAAGGTAATCTACACTCTTTCATGCATGTATATGTTCATGAAAGTCCCTTCTTTAAAGAAGTGTCATTCTTTTGAATTGCTGTATGATATTATTTCCATAAAAAACATGTATCTCTTGGATTCTGCCTTTATTATCCCCAAGGCATTACGGGACCTATATATCAAAAACTGTCCCAGAGTTGCCTGGGATATTAATCTAAATCTGGCCCATGAAATAAGTCAGTGCCAATACATGACCTGAGGTGTCACTACCAAAAGAGACAGCAATAACTTACATTCTGGTCTTATCAGCGCTGATTTTATTGGAGCTAGTTTATTCTTAATTTGATTAAGTTGAGAGAGTTTCATATATGCATCTATACCCAAGCTTTTGAAAACATTCCCCATGGCAGTGGTTGCTTGGTGGTATTGTCCATCCAAAACATTATATTTGGATCTTCCTCCTTCTTTTAGAGCAAAAATATGCCCATCTTGATCTAGACTGGTTTATCTTTTTGGTAGTGCTAATCTAGTATAAACTTCAGGTGGGCTGCTCTGCAATAAGGCCATGCGAATAGAATGCCTAACCCACTACGATCCTTTGTTTTTTTTCTATTCTTTTCCATGCTTCCCAGGTTTTCCCATGTTCCCATATGAACCCACTCAACATATTTCTTAGGTCTTTATGGAATCATTTACGTGGTCCCAAGGAAGATCCTGGAAACTGTATTGGGAAATCTGAAAGATAAACATTTGAATCTCCTGTACTTTCTGGTCTCGAATAAGCCCAATGTTCCAACTCTTTAGCTATCTATTTATAGCCTGCTGAGCTGCTTCATGGGTACGTTTTACTGACTCTTGTAGGATAGCTGTCAAGTAACCTCACAAATCTTTTATTTTATTGTCTTTAAATAGATATGGGTATCCTATTGTGTCTCTACATGGATTGTAATTTAGTGTTAGGGCTTGAGTTTTAGAAATATCAATTTTATTTCCAGAGATGTCACCAGCATCTTGCAGACTGTTAAATATTGGATCCAAGTGGGCCTCTGGGTAGGTTAAATGGGCCAGCAAGTTATCAGAATATATTGATGCCTTACGTTCCATATAGTATATCCTGAGGCCTGCTGTCTCAGAATTTTTCAACTGAATTACTAATGGCTCCAGACATAAGGCAAATAACACTGGGAAGAGACAGCATTCCTGCCTTGGGCCTCTTTGTATCATTGAAAGTTCAAAATTAACCTAAACTAAACTATCACATTCACCCATATATATATATATATATATATATATATATATATATATATATATATATATATATATTTTTTTTTTTTTATATTTTATATATATATATATATATATATATATATATATATATATATATATATATATATATATATATATATACACTGCGGTGGTGGTGCTGCGGTAGCGTTGTTGCCTCACAGTTAGACGTTGCCCGTATGATTATCAGTTAGAGCATCTTCTGTATGGCGACATGTGTGAATGGGCGTTCCTTCATTGAAAGTTGTGCGTTAGGCCCGGCAAGCCAGCAAGTAAAACTCTACTGCCAATCATTAGCGGACCGGAGTTCCGCTGTGGCGACCCTTAACCGGGAAAAGCCGAAAGACACAAACAAACAATATATATATATATATATATATATATATATATATATATATATATATATATATATATATATCTTTTCTAATAATTTTACCAAGGTCTTGCGAAGACCAAACCTTGGTAATCTCCAGTTAACTTAATCACAGCATCACAGCTGGCTATCAAGAGCTGCTGGTTCAACATACCCACACAGTATATTATCAGGTCCACATGGTGTATTATCAGGTCCACACGGTATATTATCAAGTCCAAATGGTGTATTATCAGGTCTACACAGTGTATTATCAGGTCCACATGATGTATTATCAGGTCAGTTATTAGTACTTTACCTAATGTATGTCTGCATTTTAAGAATCTACACTTTTCTTGCCTATGTAGAAAAGGGTTCTTTTATTTAATCTGTTAGCTAAGATAGCCATAAAAATCTTGTAGTCTTGACTGAGGATAGCAGTTAGGGGAACTAGGATCCTTCTGTGGTTTCAGAAAAGATGACATATTGAATAGTTCAATGCCTCCTTACGGTAAGCAGGTTTGACCTGGGTTCACAGTACTTCATTCCTAAGATCAAGTAACTTCTTTTTAGTAAGATCGTCCCAGGCAAGATAAACCTCTATAGGGAATATATCCAGCCTAGGTGTCATAGGTGAGTCTGTTCAGCAGTAGGCTTAACTAGTCCATAGCAATGTGACAAATAAGACTTTCCATGCCCTGAGTAGACCAATGGCAGAGGGAGTTTATCTAAATACCTATCTATTCTATAAGAAAAGTTTCTTTGCTCTAGCAGGACTTTGAAACAGGCTGTTAAGATCTTCCCTGTGTCAGAAATGCTCCCCTCTTTGCCTCCTAAGTTTACTTTGTGTACCTATTCCTTAGTAATAGTTGGAGGAGAAATTCTAGAGGGTACTTTTTGGTGGATATCCAGGATAATAGGGGGCTGAAATTGGAGCTACATTTATCAGCCAACAAATTTAATGTATCCCCCAGTTTGGTATAGAGAGTTCCATTTACTGTTAGTTCAGCACATTGTTTGGTGTTCCCCATAAGGTTGTGTAAATAACTGAACAATGCTTTATTGTTATCCTTACCCTGAGAGGCTATTTTTGCCTTGAAGTTGGCTTTGGTGACTTGATTAGTCTCCTGAATTTCTTGTTGAGAGTGATGATGGAAACTGTTTGTCTGTTGGACTTAGCCCTTTCTATTTTTGGACAGGATTTACTTTTTTTTACACAATCTATTTATCCTGGGAGCTTAGCAAGGCAGTTTTTTTTTGAGTTTGTTCTGAGTTTATTTTAGCTTGGTACTGCTGTTTCTATGCAGTTATTTCCATCCTTGTTCAGGGTTTCAGTAAACACTTCTGCACAGGCCACTGTGTTCTCTGAGTTTGGGGGCTTGGAATTTAGTTATGCAGTCCCTCAATGGGAGGTAGTTAAGAGGTTTATGAGTCAGAGAAAAATGGGGCAGAATGAGGTAGATCCAGGAAGAGGTTTATGTTAAAGTGACTAAGAATAGTTAGCAAATGTGTTTGTTCAGAGTGGATGGAAAAAGGAAGAACTGGTCCCTGTGGAAATTATGTGAATTACTATTGGTGGCAAGATTTCTCAAAAAGGAAACCGCAAGCAGCTGGAAGAAAATCTGATTCTGGGATTCTTGGTGAGTATAGTAAACAGATGAATGAGCTGGCCAAGTTGGGGATACAGAGTGTAGCTATATTAGAGATTTAGGGCTGAGGTGGAATGTATGAGAAGATCATGGGGTGTAGCAGTACAAGAGTAAAGGGGTTAGCATCCCCCAGCTTATAATTTATATGAGAGGAGTTTTAAAGAAGAAGTTTGAAATGAGAGTGGGCATGAGAATGGGGAATGCGTGATAATAGTGTATGGTAATAATATCAAGGTGTCAGTTTTGAACTTAATGGTTTAGATGAAGAAGTTCAAACTTTAGCATGCAAATATTTATTCCATGCACAGTCAGAAATAACAAGATTAAAGTTGGGAAAACAATTCCTAGGAAATGAAAATTAATATAATGTTGCATTTTGTACATAGGCTCCAATAATATGAATGCATTAAAATGCATTATATAATGGTATCACAGAAGGTTTGACTGATACAATTCTATTTTTGTGGATACATGTTATAAGTTATTAATAACTAATATAAGGACATAGAAAAAAGACAGCACGCATGACCACACACATTGACGAGATGCATTAGATACAGCACACGTGCTGGAAGGGTGCTTTTATTTGGCTAAGTCATTAATAAGCCCTTTCTCAGGAATCCACTACTTCCTTGATAGTAAGGAATACATACAAAGCCTGACAGATCCTTCTGTAACTTCTGTTTTTTGGATATTTGAGGATATTGTCATCTTCAACTCTCTCCCATGTGGTGCAGATTAGCAAAACTGTTGGGGACTTGGTTATGGTCTAGGAGGAGTTGACAGTGATAAAATTCTCTATTGAAGCCCTTTCCACAATTATGCAATCTATGGCTATGGTGGTGCATTTAATTAAAAGGGACACTTTCTAGCATAAGAAACATCTCTAAGGCCATTATCAACAGCAGACCGAGCTCAGAGAGAAAAAGGCCATCAGTGCTGCCCACTCCAAGGTGATTTAAGACCTACATTTGCACTTGTGGGCCCTGGAGTACAAGACAGAATATATGTAAAAAAGGGTCAGACATAATTTACAAATTGTAGTTTATTCACTGTTTGGGCAGTTGTTTTCCATCTCTTTCAACTTTCTGGTTTAAAAGCCCACATTTGTGCTTGTTTCCCACCTTTCCTATAACTAGTCTAGTCCATATATAGATTTGCTGTATCCAGGACTGTTTGTAAGCTTCTGAGCGGTGCCAAAGTCTGCTTTTCAATTTTTCCATTAGCTCTATTAGTTCTCTCCTCTCCTGCGCTTTTACTAGCTTATTAGTCTACCACTTTACCAGACTTCTTGTAGCAATTAGTGTAGCACACAAAAGTGCTACCAGCACTAAACGTTCTACAAGGAAACAGCTCCAATACTTATTATTAATGCTCACCCCTCCAGGCATGTCTAAAGGTCAGTTCCCTGTACATTCTCCTATTAACCTGGTGAACTCGGGCATCCTGAGGCAATGTAGCAACTGCTTCGTATACACTAAGAACCATCTCCTCTTACCTCCCAACACTCAGACTTGAGAGAGATGCATTTATATATCCAAATTGGAAGCCACTCACTCTCCAGCCAAGACCGGAATAGCTGGTCAAGAGGAGAATGTCAACACTTGCACCACAGCATATAGAACACATAACCCTCCAGAACACACACCAGCACTGCCTTCACATAAAAACACAAACTGCACACCCAGCTTCGTGGAGGCTCTCAATAAAAATCTACCCAAACAGCAGAGACCTCCTAGGCAGAAATGCACTCGACCACCACAACACAACACTAATCATGAGACACATAACTCTCCTAAACAGCGTGCCACTCAACAAAAGCCCCTAAGGCAAAACATCATGCCCAACACACTAGTCATAGGTTACTCAATAGTGAAGCACAGTGAAGTCCCACTCACTAGGTTGAATAAGGAGAAAGTAACAGTCAGCTGCCTGTCAAGTGCCCGGATCCGCCACATAACCCATGCACTCAGGTCCCTCAACAACAGGTACAAATATGACTCTGTCATTGTACATGTGGGTGCAAATGACCTAAGATGTACCTCCCTGGACTACATGAAAACAGACATGGAGGAGCTCTCAGATTATGTAGCCCAAGCGGGTATGACCCTAGCCTTGAGCAGCATCCTACCATCACCAAGAATGATACCACAGTACAAGCAGAAAATGATTGATTTCAGCAACTGGCTAAGTTTCTGGTGTCATTCTAAGGGGATCCAGTATCTGTCTGCCTGGGATGACATGATTGACAGACCTTGATGCTTTGCCAGAGATGGCCTACATCTGTCACCCCTGGGTATCCGGATACTGGCCAAGGCTCTTGCCACCCCTATAGTGCCTTTTTTAGGTGGTGTTCCAAAGACCAAATTACCACCGTAACAGCTACAAACAAATGCAGTCTGAGGGTCATGCTGCTCAATGCTAGAAGTCTAAATCTCAAAATGCACTCACTCGAAGCACTCCTTAAAATGGTGAACATTGACATTTGTGCCATAACAGAGACCTGGTTCAAGACAACAAAAAGCACCCCTGCACTACCAGGCTATAACTCATTCCACACCTTTCAGCTCCAGAACTTGCCAAAGGCAGTGTTGTTTCCATATTCATAAAGAATGTGCACACCTCCAGGCTAGTAGCCCAATATAATGCATCTGAGATACTTCCGGTGCAGCTAACTTTGGGTAAGACAGTGATTCAGGTCGTAGCCTTCTATAGGTCCACAACCATGTCCCAAGACTCACACTCCATGTTCCTAAGCACCCTGGAGAATATTAGGGTCCAACCTAACACTATCATACTGGGCGACTTCAACTACCCCTCCATTAACTGGGAAAACTACTCATGTACCAATATACTTGCCCAACATTTCCTGGAATTCATTAATTCCAATGACCTGGACCAGCTCATTCTTACCCCCACTAGAGGTAACAACATCCTTGACCTGGTCATTACTAACATGGGTGATTGTTGCTGTACACCATTAGTCAACTCCTCCCTGGTTAGATATGACCACAAACTAATCACCTTGGAAATCCCATTCCCTCCTATCCACCCCATCCCCACAAAGGTAACCACCATGAAAAACTTCTCCAAAGCTAACTCTGGGCTCCTAAAAACAGAGGTGGCTAACTTCACAACACCCATGCAAATGGAGATCAGTTGCATGACCTTCGAATCATACAACAATGCACTTTACAAACATGTACACAAATGCTCTCCTCCAAAAAAAGGAAGCCAATCTGGTGGTTCCCTGCCATACACACTCTACACCAGAAGGAGGAAACTGATGTGGAATAAGGTGAAGTCCCAAGACTGGAAAAACTCCCTTATCAGCCTCAACAGAAAGCTGAGATCTATCATAAAATCCTCTAAAGCTAGCTATGAAAACAGAATTGCAGCAGATAGTAAAGACAACCACAAGGCCTTCTATAGTTATGTAAAGCATCTCCACAGCAATACCCAGATTGGCTCTGAGCTACTGCACAATGGTACCTCCTATACCAAGCCAACAGATATAGCCAATATACTGGCTGACAGATTCAGTGCCAGCTTTACTCCTCTCTTCTCCCCCAAGGGACCAGTCACAATACCAGTAGATTGCCAGGCACCCAGTATTACTGCTGCACAGGTTAAAACAGCACTGCTCAAGGCCAAGAATACAGCTTCTATGGAACCTAACAATATCCCTGGCTGTGTTCTACATGAACTACAGAGTGAACTACCACCTCACCTGTGTGCCCTGTTCAATCATCGCCTCACCTCAGGTTTTGTCCCTACTGAATGGCACACTGCTTCAGTCATCCCTCTCCAGAAAGGAGGAGTGACTACAGACCCTGGGACCTATCACCCCATTAGCCTGATGAGTCTAATATGCAGAGCTATGGAACACGTCATCATGGACCTTATAAACAAGGATATAAGGAGTCTCCAAACTCTGGATCTCACACAGTTTGGTTTTGTGAAGGGTAGAGTATACCTGCTCAACTTGGTCAACTTCTTTGAGTCAGTCACCAGAACTGTGGATGAAGGCAAGGTGGTTCATACAGCCTACCTTGATCTGGCCAAGGCCTTTGATACCATTCCCCACTCAGGAATCATAGAAAAACTCACTAAGCTAGGCACCAACCTCTATATCACTAGGTGGGTTGCAAACTGGTTCACAGGTAGAACCCACTATGTGAAAGTAGCTGACTCCAAGTCAGACTGCCGACCAGTCATGAGTGGAGTCCCACATCAGTCCTGGGTCCTCTCCTGTTTGGTATCTACTTCTCTGAAGTCCAGGCCAACACAAAGGGAATCTGGATGACAAAGTTCACAGATGATTGCATGATGGCAGCTATTATTAACTCCCCGAGTAATACTGACATCCTACAGAAAGGCCTCACTGAGACCAACGACTGGTGAAGAACCATGGCCTTAAGCTCAATGCCAAAAAATGTGTTGTTATCCCCTTTGGGAAAAACCCGATTCCCATGAATTACCACATTGATGGTAGTCCACTGAATACAGAAAGTGTTATAAAAGATCTGGGAACATAGGTTGACAGCAACCTCTCTTTTGACCACCACATTGCCACTGTGATCAGAAAGTCCTTCTATGTGGACCATCTCATTACTAAGGGTTTTGCATCCAGGAAGAAAGAGGTCATCGTCTCCCTCTACTCTTCCCTCATTAGGCCAAAACATGAGTACAATGCCCCATTTGGCATGTACCTTACTAAACACCTGCAACAACTGGAGAGGCTGCAAAAGTACCTCACAAAGAGGATCCTAGACCTTAAATATTTGTTCTATATGAACAGACTAAAAAAACTCCAACTATTCTCTGTCTCATATCACCCACTTAGAGGCAACCTCTACTTAACTTACAAAGCCATGTCTGACCCAGCTCTGTTAGAAATGCTACATCTAAAGAAATCCTAATCCCTCCACACCACACACTCCAGAGACCTCAACCTCATTACCACAATCAACAGAACATGCTGGAGGGACAGGTTCATAACCCGGAGACTGCCCATGCTATGGAATAGACTTCACATACATGTCAAGCAGAGTACCTCACTGGTCCTCTTCAAGAGAAATCTTGATGAGTGAATGAGAAATAGAAAATTCACCCCAGGGATCACTCCAGTGGCTTTACTCGACAGAGGCACTGGGAACTAAAGTTGGGTGGCACTATGCCAGAGTAATCCTGTGGGCTAGGCTTGTAAAGGCCCCAGGGCCAATAGCCTAGTACACACCTATGAACCTATGCATCTTCCAGTCTCTGTCATTACTTGGAATAGGTTGCAACTCTTTGTAATCATTATGGAATTATTGTCTCTTGTGAGGGTTGTTTTTGTGGCAACCATTTGAAATGTTGGGATTTGCTAGAGTGAGTCTCACAACATGGAGACTGAATGAGCAAAAAAATGGACTTACATGTACTAAGCTCAAGACGGCCATTTCCTGAAATATTCCATTTTCTCCAAGGTGTGTTAATCTTGGAATTGATATATATGTTTGGGCATGTGGATGGTTTGCCCCCACATCGGAGGGTGCAAGGGTGCTTGCCCCCTACAAAAAAAGAAGTTAAAAGGAGAAAAACGATCTTCAAGATTCTCTCTTCTCCTGGATTTTCAGTCTTTTATTTTAGCTTGTTAGCACCTGGCATTTCAATAGGAAGCCTGCTATTGTTATAGTTTCAGAGTTAATTACTTGCTCATTTTTCTTTAATTAAGTGTTAGTTGCTAACACTTTCTCTGTGTACAGTTGTGTGTGTATGTGTGTGTGTGTGTGTGTATGTGTGTGTGTGTGTGTGTGTGTGTGTGTGTGTGTGTGTGTGTGTGCGTGCGTGCGTGCGTGTGTGTGTGTGTGTGTGTGTGTGTGTGTGTGTGTGTGTGTGTGTGTGTCTTTCTCTGTACTTTCTATTGTGATTTAAACTCTCTCTTGCATTTGTGCTTACACCTTTTCTAGTAATTGCACTAAGGAATGTATATGAGGGGAACTCAGCCACATTCTCTCATAAGCGGGGGATGTAGACAAGAAATCACATCTATCCACGGTCAGATGTGTTATGGAATGTGAAAGGAATTGCCACTGCAAAAAAACTGCAGCAATTTGCAATTTTCTGTTTAGTTATTCTCTGCAAATAACATTGTTGCAGGAAACCAAATTGTGTGAAATGGGTGAAGTGCTTTTGGAAAGATATGCCAGTACCAGTTTTTCAAATTCATTGTGAAGGGGTCATCACTTTAATCCACAAAGCTCTAGGATGGTTAACTTTGCAATGCCATATGGACAAGGCAGGTAGCTAGGTCCTGTTATAGCTACAAGCAGGCTTTGGGAAAGTGATAGTAGGAAATTTTTATGGTCCAAATGAGGATGAACTATCCCTTCTACAAGAATGTTACAATGCATTACAGGCATTGCTTGCTGATAATGCCATGATCTTATTAGGATGAGATTTCAAGGTGGAGTTGGACCCAGATTTGGATAGTATACCATTTCTCAGACCATGCCTTGGTCAACCTTGTATTATCACAAGAAGGGGTAATGTTAGGTAGGAGCCAGTGGAGACTAGATCCTCTCCTTTGGAAAAATAAACATTTAAGCTAGTGATGGAGTAGTGGATCAAGGAACTTGGGGATTTGCATAAGTCATGGAATGGGAAGGATCACAGGCTATAACTTTTTTTTTCAAAAATTGATTATAGACAGCAGGTACAAGAATTTTAAGAAAGATGAGAAGGAGATTCAGAATGCTTATGTAGAACAGTTAAATCAATGAATTAAATACCTGGAAGGTAGAATAAAGCAGCCACTGCAGGATAGGTTAGTGTTTCGTGGAGAGATAAAAGTAAAAAGAAAAGAATATAAGGTAGTCAAGTATTAGTATATTAATGACAATTGGGAACATTTGAAACCTTTCCACTGGGCCTTTTGTATTATTTCACAAAAGCTTTTATGCAGCAGATGTAAGGAATGGAAAACATCCTGCATATATTGGGTCTTAAGACTAGACAAGGGGACTTCTATTCTCACCCCAAAGAAATAAACTTTATTCTTGCCAGGGAGTATGAAACCACATCAAACCCCTCAGACATAGGTTTAAAGACAATAGGAACCAAGTCTTTTTACAGTATTCAAGTTAGTTCATTGCCACGACTGGATTTTCTTTGGCTAAAAAGAGAAATTATGCTAGATGTGGTATATTATGCCACTGACAGTCTCCTGAGAGGGAAGGCATCAGGCTTAGATGGGTTCTCTGTAGATCTTTTTAAAGGTTTTAAATTTCGAATAGGGGAACATTTGCTCAAATTTTATAAAGCAGTGAGGTTAAAAGGCTCCTTTCCAGAGGAATCAACTACATCAATAGTGATTAGAATATTTAAACCAAAGACCCAGCTGCCAGCAAATATGGGCTAATCTCTTGGTTACAGACTGAGTTAAACATTTTGGTAAGATCTTGGCAACTAGATTGGACAAGGTGATTGCTCAGATAGTGAGTTTAAATCATCAAGGGTTTGTCAAAGGGAGGGCTGTTACTTACGACCTTATCAAACTATGGACCAACATGCAGACAATACGTCAAAAGGCCAGCATTCCAGGGGCTGCTTTGCTTATTGATTTAAATAAGACCTTTGACAGCATTAACTGTTTTTTATATAGTAGGTTATGGAGTGGATGGTTTTCCCAAATTATTTTCTTGATTGGTGTAAATTGTTATACAGTCCAATGGCTGGCCTTCTGCACAGATTGAGCTTAAAGGAAATATCAGGCAGGGCTGCCTCCGTTCACCATTGCTTTTCATTTTAGTGACTTATGCTGTGAAACAGAAGTTGAGTAGGACCTATGGGCATTTTGCTATATTGATATGGGGGTCAGAAAGTCAGTTTACTTCTTGATTTGTGGATGACTGTGCTATCTGGCTTAGTCATCCAAAAACTCAAATTGCAATAATCATTTCTGTTTGAGATTCTCTGGCAAGAACAAAAGGGATAGTACTAAATCTAAAAAAAAAACATAATGTTTCCACCTGTTACCCTAGCCCTTTCAGCCCTTAAAAAATCTGAAAAACTGCACTTAAATAGTGTAATTCATTCCAATTACCTTGGGGTGACAATGTACATAAATTTTCATAAAATAATGACTACTTAGGTTTGTTCAGGTCAGGTTGAGTAGTCTTAAATGGCTCTCCTTTCCTTTTTTAGTAAGATTCTATCAGTTAAATTGTCCTTCCTAAAGTAGTGTATTTGTTCAGGCATCTTCTTGAAACCACCTTTTCTAAGGTTCCAAGGGTCTGCCAGAAATTGGCTGGGAATTTTATCTGGGATGGTGAAGTTACTAGGATACGAAGAAAGAAGCTTTTTATTCCAAAGGTACAGGGCGATTTTGGGTTACCCATTTTTTTACATATGGAGTAGCCTCTGTTGGATGGTACTACAGATAGCATATCTCATGTCTAGATATATATAGGTGACTACTGACCTCATAGTAAGACAGCTGATGAACCTGACATGTAAAGTTGCGTCATCTTGCAAAGTTTGGAACCCAGGAAGTTTGGACAGATGGTTGGAATATTGGGATAGAACTGGTGGGGATTTAAGACTATGGTTACCCTGGACACTGGATTGTGGTGTAACAAAAGATTATATCAGGGCCCTTTCCCATTGTGGTGGTCCAACTGGATCCAGGCTGTAATTCACTGCATTGTGTATGTTTGGAATATCCAGGAGGGTTGCTTAGCAGCCTTTTCATATCTAGTACACAAACATCCTAATACCAAAGTTTATTGGTGGCATTACTTCCAACTGAGAGATCTGCTGAGATTGTATAAACTGCAAATTATGGACTCCATACTACATTGACCTGGTTTCTATGATCCCAAAGAGAGTCAAGATCCCCAAAACAACCAGAGTCAAAGTGACATGGTTATATTTACAGACATCACCCCCCTCATGAACTTTAGGGGGTTGTGAGATGTTTATAGATGAAAGGCTTACTGAAGTCATAAAGGACAGAGAATGAAAGATATTATTCATATGGTCCTTTACCAGCATACAACTGGCACTTAGCGAGTTTACATGGGTAACATTTCTCTGCCATTGGCATATCACCCCAGTTATCTGTATCATAACGGTGAGTTCCAGACTTATTGTTGGAGATGTCCTAAAGTAGGTACAGAATACTCTCATTTGATCTAATCTGGGCTTGTGATTGGCTGTAATTAATGTGATAAGATCTGTGATTGAGCACCCTCTTCCTAGCAACTTATGCATTATGTTTTGGTTATTAGGGATTTGGAAGGATGGCTGTAACCTCTCTAGATTTTAAGGAAATGGATAAAGAATGTAAAAGTTACCTTACTTGCTCTGATTTTTCAACACTGGAAAGTAATTCCTAGTGACTGGAAAGGGGAACTACATCAACTATGTTATAAATCGAAGATCTGGAGAAGTGCTATCTTGGATATGGGATGGTGGAACAATTTCCTCATGTACTATGATTGCATTTTTCAAGATGTGCTTTTCTTTTCTCATTGTTTACCTCTGAATTCTTCCCTTTATTGTTTGTTAACTAACTGAATGTATCAGTAAAAGACTGAATGAAAAAAGTCATCAGAAAAAAATGACATAAACTCTAAAGATTGAAATGATTATGACTTAGTTACTGCTGCAAAAAATATGAAATTAATTCAGAATAAAAAGAAGCAAGTAGGAGAAAATGTGAAAAACATTTTAGATAAATAACACTTGTGCATTTTAGCAGCTGATTTCAAAGGAAATGGGGAAAATTTTGACAACAGGTAAAAAAATCATCACACAATAGAAGAAAGTACGAGGAAACAGAAAAATAATAAGACTGCATTTTGACAATCGCAATAGAGAAAGACCCTAATTATGTGATATAATGGGAAATTCTAGTCTATGTGCCCATTAAATATCATATGAGGAATATACAGAAAACTCACCTAAAGTAAAAATATCAAATAAAGGAAACAAAGCAGATAAGTTTTGTATAAAGAAAGTGTATTACTACAATGCATTTAGCTCCCTGGCTTTTTAATAGCTGTATAAAAGAAATACTAGATATAGATATGGATGTAGTAACAGTAGGATATGAACAGTGCCCCACCAGCAGCCTTACTAAGTATTTAGTATGTTGGATATAAAGTTATCCTGCTTAAAAAAGTAGCTAGCTAAATAAGGAAAAAGAATAAATAAGCATAATTTCAAAATTAATTTTGTCAAAAGGGAATTTATGACTTTGTATCCCAAACTAGGAAGATTACAAAGCATATCTAAATGACCTTCAGTTGGAAAAAATGTTGTCATAAATATTTCCAATTAACCTTCACTAACTAGTGTTTATGAAAATTAAATATTCATCAAGTAAAGTTAAAAACTGAAAAGGTGATTTATATGTATTTCTTCATTTAGATAGAATATGGAGTGCATCAGGCATCCCTGCTTCTTTGAGCTATTAAAGCAAAGCTTAAAAGATTCATCACACATGTCACTATAATACAGGGACAGAAAGACAATAAATCATTGTTACAAAGGTATATAAAACCTACTGTCTTATATATATATATATATATATATATATATATATATATATATATATATATATATATATATACACACACACACACACACACACACACACACACACATATATTTGGTTTACCAAAATAATTTTAAATGACTATTTGACATAGGTGCATAGGTAGGTACTACGCTATTGGCCCTAGGGCCTATACAAGCCTAGCCAAAAAGGTACCCTGGCTTTCACCACCCAAGAAAATTATTTTCTTGTGCCCCTAGAGGAAGTAGTTTAGTTTTGCTTAATATAGTTACTGTAATATGATTTGCCACATACTGAATAACAACCAAACTGGGTTAGAGGAAAACGACGAAGGGTGGCCTAATGGTTAAGGTGTTTGCCTTACAAACACAAGGTACAGGGTTTGAATCTCACAGGGAATAATTGGCTGGACGTAAAATGACTCGCAAGGGCAGTTAGCCTAGTACTAATCTATGAATCTATGAAAAAAAAAACAAACAAATGGATGCAGTTATAAATCTTGCAACTGTCAGCAGGATGAAAAACCAAGTGCTATAGATATACATGTAACAGTGTGAATATAGTATATCTGCCTGTCTATGGTTCATGCCCAAATTAGTATGTTGGCAAAACCATTAAATAGCTTAGATACAGCCAGATTAGGTAACACCTTAGGGCTATTCAAATTAAAGATGAAAATAATGCTTTTGTATAAATCTAGCATTAAGTGACCAGCTTTTAGAAAATTTAATTTTACAATACTTGAGCAGATTAATAATATGTGGTTTGTTGGTGGCTATAATGCTGTATTAGAAACAAGGGAGCTGAATTGGCAATTTTTTTCTTACAGACGATCAGTCCCTAGGTTTAAATGACTCTATTAATAAAGTGTCTTCTTAAAACAGAACAAAATAAAATAGTTAATTTTAATGTTTTTATATGCAATTAAATAAACTTATTCATATATATTTAATATTTATTAATGTTATTTATGTTTGTAATGTATAATATAATGAAATTTGATTTATTTTAGCATATGACTATTTGGAGTAGTACGATAGGTTGAACCTGAATGTATTTGGCACCTAAAGTTATTTAAAAGCAAATGAATAAGCTAAGGATGCATTTTTCTGATGAAGTTCCATTGCATATAAATAAATAAATGAAAGTGTTAAAATGTTGTTTGGTTTTTCATCCTGCTGACAGTTACATGATTTATAGCTGCATCAATTTGTTTGTTATTTGCCACATACTACTATAATGATAAGACAATGCATTAAAATATGTGAACATCAACACAGATGTAGTCAAACAGCTTTAAATGAGAGGTGTCACAGTGTATGGCAGTGTACAATAGCTTAGGAACCCTCCTATCTGGAAATGTACAATTGGCAGTCCAATTCAGTCATTTCCTTGGCTAAATGGAGTATTTTAGTTGAACAATACAATTAGTAAATCAATACATATGTGTTTAAGAAATCAGATGGACACACTTAACTTCATATTATTATGCACCAGTGGCCAACTTAAAACATAAAATAATTAAAAAAAATGTAATGTATATGCGCTGTAGAACTGAAGACAGAAATGAAGCCTTTGTTAAATGTTATACATGCCAAATATCATTAAAATGAAGGAAAACAACTAATATATATATATATATATATATATATATATATATATATATATATATATACAGGATCTTTGGCAAAAGTTGTACCATCTGTACTCTATAAACATCTCCTGCACAACTACTGTTACTTACAAATACCTAATTAACAATCCTCATCAAAGACAGTCTGATACTATATAAAACAAAGTGTCTTACATACAGTGCATTATTTACTGACAATATCTTTTAAATATGATACTGTTTATGTAACATAGATTTGCATCTTTTCCCAACATGTAATGTTACTGTCTACAGTATTAAATAATGTGTATACTATGTGCTAGTTTATTGAAACTTAGTGTGTAGAAATGTTTGTATCCTTGCAAAAGTATTGTGCTGAAGCTTTTCTGTTTGGAGCTCTGCTGAAAATGGGCACTCCCGAGTTAGATTTTCCAAATTAACAAAGACAAATAAATAATGCATAGAACATTTGTACCTAGACAGGCATTGCACTTGGATACTTGAGTCACTTATCATTATCCTTTGCAAAATATGGCATCATCTTTCCTAAGTAACAGTTCATGTTTTATAGGGGCAATGGCTTCACACTCAGATCTGTGGAGTGGAATACCTTGTACTTTATAGTATTAACTGACAGCATTGACCTACAGCTCGCATCCTCCTAATTCCTTCAGCTCTGAAAGTTAGCAAATGCCAGCCACCTATAACAAATTACTTCATTTCTTACTTTAAATTCATTTTTTTCTTTCTGATTTTCTAAATTGGCATGTTCCAAATGCTCATCAGATGACTAAAGTTGCTACAAGAAAATTATCTGGGATGTAAAACTTATTTTCATTTGTTTGTGTAAACCATCTCTATAACACGTATGCATGTCGTGCCTTTCCACCTGCTTAATACTCCAATCTCAAACATGTGATCTGAAATGTGGGCATCTCTTCATACGTCTGTCTCAAAAGAGTGTTTCAGGCAGTATCACCTTCCTCAACAACACCAGCATCCAACCCGAACCCTATACCAAACTACTTGGAGTAATTATTGACGATGAATTAAAATTTGATATTCTTATCCAACAATGTATACAAAAATAAATAAATAAAAAACAGAAACTTGGTCTTCTCTATTACAACCAAAAATTCCTTACACCCTCCTCCAAACCCTCCCTAGCTCAGTCCCTTCTTCTACCGTGTCTTCTTTATGCTGCCCCTGTCCTTACTAATGTTCAAACATCACTTATCACCAAGCTAGAGCGAACATATAACAAGACTGCCAGATATGCCTCCAATCTCCCTTACAAATCTCATCACTGCCTTGCCCTTAAGACACTGCAATGGCCAGAATTTTCTAAACAATTACTTCTCCCTCAACTACATATTACACACTCTATTCTGAATAACCATTCTTCCTGCCTCTCCATCTCTAATATAGTCTCCTGCTATAACCCCCCTCAACTCCTCCGAACTACGAGCAAACACCTCCTCGACATATGCAAACCCAATAAAAATATTGGAAAGTCCCTCTGCAAATACCGTGTAACCCATGCTTGGAACTCACTCCCCCTCAATATAAGAAGTATTTCTCAAAATAATCTGTTCAAACAAGAACTAAAACTTCATATACAAAAGATGTGGTCCTGCCCATGTTAAACCCCCACCTGACCTATTCCTCCCCTGTCATCAACTCTGCTTCTTTTCCCCTATAACCCTTCACTTCCTTCTACTTGTTCTCTGAGTCTTTTACTTTCCCTAATTCCTCACTTTTAATTCATATTTATTTATATAAAAAAAATTGTATTGTTTTGTATTGTATTTCTGACAATTTCTGACTGTTCATATATATATATATATATATATATATATATATATATATATATATATATATATATATATATATATATATATATATATATATGTGGGTCTACTTCAAAACATCTAAAACCCATAACATCTAATTTCATAACATTGAGACCAGAACATCTAAAACCCAAAACATCTAAAACCCACAACACTGAATTTCATAACATCTAACAGTACAAATTACATGAAAATAACATCCCATCCACATATAACGACATATAATGACACCAAACTACCAAACACACTTTTTACTATGTTTCTGCAGGGGGGGCTTGATACAGTGGGGTTAGGAAATTAACTTTTTCCCACTGTAGTGTGATCTTGGAGTTGGTATATTTAATTTACGGGGGGTGGGGGCGGACCCCCCCAGATGGGGGGGTGCAGGGGGGGTTGCCCCCCTACAGAAACATAGTAAAGAGTGTGTTTGGTAGTTTGGTGTCATTATATGTGGAAGGGATGTTATTTTCTTGTGATTTGTAGTGTTAGATGTTATTAAATTTGATGTTATGGGTTTTAGATGTTCTGGGTTTTAGATGTTCTGGTGTCAATTTTATGAAATTAGATGTTATGGGTTTTAGATGTTTCAAAGTAGACCCCCCCTCTACATATAATGATACCAAACTACCAAACGCACTTTTTACTACATTTCTGCGGGGGCAAGACCCTCTGCACCCCCCCATGTGGGGGGCTGCCCCCCACACCCCTGTAAATTAAATATACCAACTCCAAGATCACACTACAGTGGGAAAAAGTTAATTTCCTAACCCCACTGTATCAAGCCCACCTGCAGAAATGTAGTAAAAAGTGTGTTTCGTAGTTTGGCTCTTTGTAAAAATGTTTACACTCCTAGAATCAAGTTATGTAAGACAATTATAGACCTCTTCCTGTTAGCAGACCTATGCTATATCATGTTGTTAAGTATTGATTGCCTTCTGCTTTATTAGCTGTTGATTTTATCTTTTTGTAACCATTGTTATAACTTGTAATGTTTCTGGAGCTTTTCTCCTAGGGTTTCCACTGAAAATGGGGCCCTGGCTTAGCTGAACCAACCCGGTTAGCAAATGTCAATAAATAAATAAATAAATAAATAAATAAATAAATAAAATAAATAGTATCATTGTCTGAGAAAATCTAGGAATATAGAACATTCATTTTACAGGTCTTTGATGTTTGTTTGAAAGACCAGAGTTCATTAATAATTTGTCAATATTCTGAACAGATAATATAACAGGACTTACAGTTTTATATTCACAAAACTTTTCAGCTGCTATAGTCGCAAGTCTCTGCTCAAACTCCTCTTGCTCATTTTGTGTTAGCAAAGCGTGCCTGCGCACCTCCTGATAAGTCCAACTTGTATTGCATTTCTGTCCATCAACATCAGCAGGACAGTGAAAGTTACAGTTTCCCTATAAAAAGAAAAAAAAATAAGCATCATCAGAACTTCTTTATTGGAATCAAGAGCCTGTGAAAACTGTATGCAGGATTTACATCCTGCATGGTAAATTATTTATGTATTATTTATTTTATTTATTTATTTATATTTGTTGACCAGGAGTGTCTGACTGGATGTAGGTCCATTTTCAGCGGAGGCCCAGGGAGAAAAGCTCCACAGTTAAAATAAACAGACAGTAGTTACATTGGATTACATAGCGATTAACAATTTACATAGCAATTACTTACAACATATTTACAGATGAAGAACATAGTACATCAGTAGACAACTAGAATCTTTATCTGTGAAGTACATAACAGACATTAACAAATGTTAAAATAAGAAGTTCCTGCTGTATAAGTACTAGGCTTATGAGCATCTGAGCTTGCTATAATCAAGGTAGTTAGTGGAGTGGAAAGACAGGTAGTGGTTGGATGGGGTGGGTGATATTAGAGTGGGAGTTGCAGGGTATAGCCACCATGTTTTTAGGTGCACTTTTAGTAAAGTTTTGAAGTGGGTGCATGATGGTACGGAGGTAATTGTGGGTGGGAGGGAGTTCCATAATTTGGCTATGGTGCAGGAGAATAGTGCTTCACCAGCAGAGTTATTGGCTTTAGTGATGTGCAAGTGATTTTTGTTGCTGGATCTTAGTGGTCTGGTGGTGCGATAGGGTTGGAGTAGATTCTGGAGGGATGGGACATTTAGTGGATGGTTTACTAGTTTGTGGGCGAGTGTGAGTTGATACCATTGAAGGAGGTGAGGGAGTTCAAGCCAGCCCAGTTCAGCAAGTGAGAGACAGTGGTGACTACGGTAGGATGCCCCTGTGGCAAATTTGGCAAATTTGTTGTAGCAGGCCTCTAGCTTGTTTAGATCACATTGCCTTAGGTTGGTATATATTGGAGAGGAATAAAGTAGGGTGGAGATAAGGTGGGAATTTGCTATTGAAATCTTTGCTGCTTTGGTGAGAAGATGCTTATTTCTGTATAACCCTCCTAGTTTTTTGTGGACTTTTTTTATGGTCATAGATATGTGAATGTCAAATTTTAGTTTATTGTCTATTTCCACTCCTAGCAATTTGGTGTGTTCAGTTGGGTATATAGTGGTGTTGTCTTTTGCTGTGATGTTAAAGTGAGAGTTGTTTTGAGTATGTTTGGTGGGTTGGAAGATGAGTAGTTTAGTTTTGTTTGGGTTGAATATTAATTGGGCATTGGATAACCAAGTTTCAACAGAGGAAAAGGCTTCCTGTGTGACTTTTTGCAGTTTGGGTAGGGACTGGGCTGAGCAGATGATGGTCGAGTCATCTGCGTATTGTATGAGTGTGCCATGTGTGTTGGCAGAGGCTAGATTATTTGTGAAAACAGAAAAGAGTAGGGGTCCAAGGATGGATTCTTGGGGAACCCCTATGGAGACAGGTAGTTGGGGAGATATGTCATTCTGCCATACAATGGATTGTTGGCAGTCAGACAGGTAACTCTAAAACCAGTTGGTGACTGATTGTGAGAAGGATAGGTTATTGAGGACAGAGATAAGTTGTTTGTGGGGGACCATGTCAAATGCTTTAGATAGGTCTAGGAAAGTAGCAGAGGAGAGATAGCCATTGTTTTTATGCTGAAGGATAGTGTTAGTAAAGGAGAGTAAGGCAGTGGTGGTGCTATGGTTTGGTCAGAAACCATGCTGAGTATTGGAAAGGAGGTTGTTAGTAAGGAGGTAGTCTGAGACCTGAAAGTGTATGCATCTCTCTAGTATTTTGGAGAGTGGAGAGAGAATAGCTATGGGGAGGTAATTGGTTAGTTCTGTGGAGGGTCCACCTTTGTGGAGGGGAATTATATGTGATAATTTCCACAGTGTGGGAACAAACCTTTCTGACAGAGATTGGTTAATCAAGATGGATACTGGGTAGGCCAGAGCATCAGCTGCGATTTGTAGGTATTCACTTGGGAAGTTGTCTGCTGCTAATTTGGTGAGTTTAAGTTTAGTTAAGAGTTTTTTTTATGTTGGAGGTAAGTACAGGAGAAAAACAGAAGGCAGTGGGGAGATTAGTAGTTGAAGGTGTGGGTTGGAGGGGAGGGGGTTGTGTTGTTTAGCTAGTGATAGTATGGTTTGTGTGAAGTGTGTGTTGAATGAGGTAGCAATATTTTCTGAGGAGTGAGGGATGTTAGGAGGAGGGGTACTGACTTTACCTGGGTGGAGGATGGAGTTTATGGAGGACCAGAATTGTTTGGGGCTGTGTTCGGAGGAGTCTAGGGCAGACTGGTAGTATTGGAATTTGTCCTGTTTTATTAGCTTTTTGACTCTATTGTGTAGTTCTAGGAATTTCTGTCTAGTTGAGGGGGTCTTGGTTTTGCGCCAGTGCTCCCAGGTTTTATCCCTGTTTTTCATTTCTGACTTAGTGGTTTTCTGTAGCCATGGGGAGGGTTGTGCTTTGATTCTGGAAAGTCTTATGGGGGCATGGTAATTAAGGATGCTCAGGAAGGTAGTATTAAAAAATTCAACTGCGTCATCAAGACTGAGGTACTTTAGAGGATGCCAGTTACATTCTTTGAGGGATGAGATGAATGTGAGTGGGTTAAAGTTTATTTTTTTACGTATCTGATGGTAGATGACAGGTTTAGCTTGGTATAGGTATTTTTTCAGTAGGAACATTGGGGAGTGATCACTGAGGCTATCTGATAAGCAGCCTGTTATATATGACTGGGGGCTCTTACTGACTAGTATCCAATCCAGGGTAGTGTGCTTGCTGGAGTTTTTATTTATCCTGGTTGGCGACTGGACTAGTTGGGTGAAGCCATGAAGGTTTACATGATGGGTTGGATGGTTGCCGGAACAGGATTGCCAGTCAATATTGAAATCACCTAAAATGATAGTTTCTTGGGGGAGATGGTGGGTAGACCAGCTGAGGAGGTTTTCTAGTGGAGGGATGTTTTGGCCAGATGGGAAGTAGCATCCAGTTATGTTGATGGTTTTGTTTTGGTTTATTTTGAGGTTGGTATATATTATTTCTTCATTGCCTATTTGTGGAGCTGATGATTTTAAGATCTGGATGTTTAGATGCTGTTTAAATATTATAGCTACACCGCCTCCTTTCTTGTTTAGCCGGTCTACTCTTAGTATGCCATAACCTGTAGGGAGTATTTGCTCACTGGTAATGTGAGGTTTTAGCCAGGTTTCTGTCAGGATGACTATATCTGGGGAGTACAAGTCTATGGTGGCATGGAGTTCATGGACTTTGTTGGATATACTTCTAATATTTAGGCTTAGTAGAAGGAAGTCATTTGGCTTTCTATTGGCTGTAATATGCGAGAAGTTGTGGTTTCTAGTCTGATTATGAGGATTGGGGTTGGAGATAGTAGGGCCAGGGTTGGGGTGTATATCTCCACTTAGGGCTAATGTGATTATGTGATCCTTATATTACTGTGTAAGGATAATTATTTACAAGCTGCAATCAGTCAACAGAAACAGAAAGCCAAATCGTTAACCTTTTGAAATGTCATGAATCGCTAGAACAAATCCTGAAACATGGAGACTAAATGACCAAAAACTGGACTTCCATATACCAAGTCCAAGATAGCCATTTCTATGAATATACCCTCATGTCTGAGGTATGGCAGTTTCAGAGTTGGCATACATATGTTGTGTGTGTGTGTGGGGGGGGTGCAAAAAAGTTTAAAGGAGAAGAGCAATGTTCATGATTCACTCCTCTCCTGGATTTTCAGTCTGTTTTTGATTTGTCAGCACATGCCATTACGAGTGCTAGCATTCCAATAGGGAGTCAAAAAATCAATGGCGGGATCTGACAAGTCAGCTGATGTTTGAAATTATGGTTTTGTTAATTATTGCTAACTTAAAAATATGAAGTTATGACTTCAGTGGTGCATGCATAAAAAGAAAGGAAGCAAGAAAGAAAGAATGAAAGAAAGAAAACTAGTTATCAAAAATTGTAACAATGCCAAGAAAAAATTTGTGTTGTATTCAGAGAATGTAAAGAAGTACACAAAGGAACAAAGTTATTTATTAAACAGAAGAAGTGTGCAAGGCAGTTATAATACTAAGAAAAAGGAGAAGCTGTTTTTAGTTTTTAGAGAGTACACATACTGATCACCACACACACACACACACACACACACACACACACACACACACACACACACACACACACACACGCACACACACACACACACACACTGTCTTATGCTGAGGAACTTAAAAGAAACAAAATCTCAAAACCCTCTAAACCACTTAACAGATACACTGCTGACTGCTCCTTAGCAATCAGTAAAACAATCACCAAAAGCAATACCAAACATCTCACATAAGTCTACACCCAATGGTACCCCAACAGCAAAGCCTATAAAGCTTTACAAGTTAGACAAGGAGAAGATAGTAGTTAATCACCTGCCTGGAGCCAGGATTAGCAATATTATGTGCCCACTTAAGTCACTGCACCCCAGGTACCAATATGATTCTATCGTATTCCATGTGAGTATAAATGACCCGAGATATATCTCACTGGACTATATGAAAAGAGACATATTGTATCTCTCTGAATTTGTGTCACAGATAAGTACGAGCCTTGCACTGAGCAGCATTCTACCTGCACCGAGGATGACGCCACAGTTTTAATAACTGACTTAGTTTCTGGTGTTATTCCCGGGGGATCCAATATCTGTCAGCATGGGAAGACATGGTCAATAGACAACGTTGCTCTGCCAATAATAAAGTGCACCTGTCCCGCTACGCTTTTGGATATTGGAATACTTGCTACAAATGAATCCACCCCTTATAGTCTTTTTTAGGCAATGTCAAAAAGACAAAATCACCAACACAATGAATAAAATCTTTAAGCAACCTTAAGGTGTTACTGCAAAATGATAGGAGCCTAAACAAAAAACTCCACACCCGTCAAGCCCACCTCACTCTAGAGAATGTACACATCTGTTCCATGACCAAGACTTGGTTTAAAGCCATAGAAAGTTCTCCTGCAGTGCAAGGTTACATAGCCTTCTACACATTTAGACCAACAACAGCACAGACCGGGGCCAAGGGTGGAGGTGTCTCAATCCATGTTAGCAACAAACATACCTCCAGGTTGGTTAAACAGACTAATAGCTTGGAGCTCATCCATGTGCAAGTCACCACAGATAAGGTCCCTTACCACATCATGGTTAGCTACAGGTCACTGCCTCTGCCCATAAAGTCTTATGACTCTCTGCTCACCATCCAACCAAACACCCTATTCATGAGTGAATTTAACTACTGTCTATAGAGCAGGAAACTTACACTGCCTCAAACTCACAGACACAATGCTTCCTGGACTTTAAACACAAACACCTTGGAACAGATAGTGCACAATCCAACCGGAGGATCAAACATACTGAATCTTGTACTCACCAACATGGCATAGTGTTGCACCACTCCACCCTCCTGTGTTACATCCTCACTAGTGAGGTCAGGTCATAAAGCTGTCTACTTTGAGTAAAAATCAACCTGGAAAACCCAGCTAAACCAATAAAAGTTGGGAACTATTCTAAGGAAAACTACATCCTATTAAGTGACAGTCTGTCAAAATTCAAGGCTTTGAGACCACAGCTACCTATGCAGAATTATTCAGAGAGTCCCTATACAAACATGTGAATGGGTGCATATTGGCTGCCATACATACCAGAAATAAACCTAAAATAAACATTAAAAACAAACCCCACTGGTAGAATCCTAATCTAAACAAGATGTATAAAAAAAGAAGAAAATACATGGCAAAAATCAGAAACAGCAACTGCCAGAAACAAGTGGTCTCTTATACAACTAAAAAGAAACTAAGAGGTCTAATTAAGCTCAACAAGGCCAACTAGAATGTCAGGACAGACACACAGACTAAGAAGAGTCATAAGGACTTCTTCATCTAGGTCCAGAATCTTAAAGGCAATACACAGCAGTGTGTCATACTGGTGGTTAATGGTACCACCTTCATCAGGATGAAATAGCAAATCTACTGGCTGATAAATTCAGTTCAAACTTCACCCCTCATCCCCCCATGAAATCCCTTCCAACATACTACCCTCAACAACTAGCAGGGACCAGATACTGTCAGCCCTCACTAAAGCCAAAAACAAAATCTCCATGGGTCCTGACAACATCCCTGGTTGCCTTCTGAACAGTCAAAAACACAACCTATCAGGACCACTTGAGGTACTCTTCAACTACAGCCTTGAAACAGGCTACATTCCAAGTGAGTGGAGGACTGCAACAGTCATGGACCATCAACCAACCCTGGGAATGACAGACCCATCAGTCTAACAAGCCTTATATGCAAAGCCATGGATTGAATTATCATGGAAATGATAAAAAAGGACATTGACAAGCTACAGACACTGGAACCTTTGCAGTTTGGCTTTGTTAAGTGAAGGTCATGCCTACTTAAGCTGGTAGACTTTTTTGAGAGGGTCACCGAGACAATGGAAGAGGGTAACACAGTGCATACTGAGTATCTTGACATAGCCAAGGCATTCCAATAGTATACCCCAATCAGGCATTGTTGACAAGCTGTCAGAGCTAGGCATAAATCCTTACACAACCCACTGAATTTGCTGCATGGCTGACAGACAGGACCCAAGAAGTCAGTATCAGTGATATCACCTCCACCAAGAGACCGGTCACCAGTGGAGTACACCAATGCTCCGTGCTCGGTCTGCTCCTGTTTAGCATCTACTTCTCAGATGTCAAGGTTAATTTTCAAGGCCTCTGTCACACCAAGTTTACAGATGATTGTATATTGGGAGCTATTATTGACTCTCCCCAAAGACATCAACATCTTGTATGAGGGTTTAAGACAGACAAATGACTGGTACCAAAGCCATGGCCTTAAACTCAGTACCAAAAAATGCATTATAATGTCCTTTGGGAAACTTTCAACCCAAGTTAAATACTCCATAAATAAAACAACCCTAAGAGATGACCCAGTAATAAGGGTTCTGGGAACATATGTAGACAGCAATCTGGCCTTTGACCAACATGTAGCTAAGATATGGCATGCAGGTCTAATGAAGTTATAGTACACTCTACATGCCCCTTATTAGATCTATCATTAAATACAATTCCACCTTTGGCATGTATTTAACCAGACACTTAGAATTCAGGGCATGAGTACCCAGCTCTACAGTGATCACCTAAAGGCTCTCTTAGTGTATTCAGTTTCTTACAGCCTGCTGAGAGGGGATATTTGCCTGATTTATTGATCTGTTGCACATGCGTAAAACAACAAAATGAGAAACACTAGATCCAGGGGTCTGAACTTTGCTTGTGACAGAATGTGCTAGAGAGGCATATATGTGTTCCAAAGGCTTACACTATGGAATAGGTTCCCCGTCCATGCAAAACAGAGTTCATCCCTGACCATGTGAAACCTCAACAAGTGGATGGGAAACCATAACCCCCCCCCCCCCAATCTGGCCCCTGTGTCTTTTATGGACAGAGGCCAACAAAAAAAAAATATTACCCTAACTAACCCTACAAATCCTTAGTTCCCTCCCTACTAACATGCCCTCCTCCTTAATAAAGATGCTCATGATACTAGGGACCCAAATGGTTTGGGGTACATGGCTAGGCTTGTAAGGGCTCTAGTGATCATTCGCCTGGTAATAATCTATGAACCAATGAACCAACAAAAAATAAAGCATATACATGTGCTCTTCATAAAACAAAAGTCTGTGTAGGTGGTCAGAGATGTTTAGTAAAATGCTAAAATACTGGTTAAATGTTTCTATTCAACATTTAAAGAAATATACAATATGTTGTATCTATTTACTAAAACATTGAAGATGAAGTTGTAAATATTAATTCTTGCACAGCATAAAATATTTTTAAAACAAGTTATAAATCAAAATGAGTGGAAGCCATACAAGATTCATTACATCATTCTTTGAGACCTAATTGATAACTGTGGCATATTTAAAGTTCTCATTACATAATTTGTGGATGACAATACACTTAGAAGCTTGTAGATACCAGATGTGATTATGTTTCACATTATAGGGAAAGTACAGTTTTGTACCTACCATAAATGTAGATGTTCGAGGATTCCCTTGCTGCAGTCCTGACAATTGGGTATAGTCCGAATACCAGAGTATAAGGCTGGCGTCGTCATGCTGGCCTAGACTGACGCAGCGCACGTCAGGGTACTAATGCGCATGACCGGCCATTTCCTCAGTCTTTTCTTGCCCCAGATGTCAGAAGACCCAAAAGACAAGTCCCAAAACAACCTGCACCAAAAACATGTACAATATATACAGTAATATATACAAAAATATAAGCATGTAAACTCACCTACACAACCACCCTGAAACACAGAGGGAAGGAGGAGGGTAATTGGACTGCAGCAAGGGAATCCTCGAACATCTACATTTATGGTAGGTACAAAACTGTACTATGTTCTTCGTCTTCCCTTGCTGCAGTCCTGACAATTGGGTAGAATCCCAAAGCAGAGGTAAGGGAGGCTGGCAAATTATAAAGTAGCAGGAGCTGACAACATGCCTTGTAAAACAGCTGTGGCAAAACCAGCTCTAGTCTTAGAGTATATAGGCAGGTGATAATGCCTAGAGAAAGTATGCACTGAACTCCAAGTAGCTGCCTCCAGAATATCCTTAGTTGCCACCCCCTTAGAAATGCTGTTGAAGTGGCAGTAGCCCTAGTGGAATGAGGCCTAATCCCAGCTGGAACCTCTTTGCCATGATGGGAATAACAAAATGCAATGCAAAAGCCAATCCACCTAGAAATAGTTTGTTTTGACACAGGCTTGCCCTGTGAACTTAAAGCAAAAGAAACAAGTAACTGCTGAGACTGCCTAAAATCTTTAGTCCTGCTCAAATAATAACGCAATTGCCTGTGTACATCTAAAGTGTGCAAAATCTTTTCCCCTTTATTTTGAGGATCTGCAAAAACGTAGGCAAATGAATAGTTTGGTTTAAAGCCACACTAGAAACTACCTTAGGCATAAAGGAAGGATTAGTACGTAATGATACCCTGTCCTTATGGAAAATCAAAAAGGGCTCTACTGCCATAAGGGCGTGCAACTCAGACACCCTTCTTGCAGAAGTAATAGCCAACAGAAAAGCAGTCTTCCATGACAAATATTTCAATTCAGCAGTAGCTGCAGGCTCAAAAGGTTGTAGAGTAAGTTTTTCCAACACAAAATTGAGATCCCAAGCAGGAGTAGGAGCTCTGTGGGGTCTTATATTCTTTGCCCCTCTAAGAAACTGCTTGAACAAAGGATGCGAAAACAAAGGTGGGTCACAATCATAGTGAGCTGAAATTGCTGCAGCATGAATCTTTATGGAAGAGAAAGACAAACCTTTGTCCAATAATTCAGTAAGATATTGAAGAGCCACACTCAAATTAGGCTCTGAAATCTCCAAATTCTTTGCTGTACTCCAAAATAAAAATCTCTTCCATTTTAAGTACACTCTCCTAGTACTAGGCCTTCTAGCTTCCATAATCACATTTAAAACTTGTTGAGGAAGCTGAGACCTACCATGCTTCAACACAGAATATGCCAAGCTGTGAGATGAAGAGATGGAAGCTTGACATTGAGCAGATGACCGTCCTTCTGAGATAACAGATGAGGAATC
The DNA here is from genome assembly GCF_019279795.1 of Protopterus annectens. Lineage (NCBI taxonomy): Eukaryota > Metazoa > Chordata > Ceratodontiformes > Protopteridae > Protopterus > Protopterus annectens. The sequence goes on from NC_056732.1 coordinate 1,658,441,988, forward strand.
AGAGGTAAAGGCCATGGAGGCTTCTTTACAAGACTCCTTAGAAGTGGGTACCAGTGTTGCCGAGGCCAATCTGGAGCTATCAAAATCATCCTTGGCCTGTCCTGTCTGACCTTTAGTAATACCTTTAGAAGAAGAGGTAGAGGTGGAAAGGCATAGACATGAAGGTTTTTCCAACTGAAAGACAGAGCATCCACTTTCCAAGCTGTGTGATGAAACCCCTTTGTGCAATACTTTGGCAGCTGGTGGTTTAGTGGAGAAGCGAACAGATCTATGTCTGGAGTTCCCCATGACACTGTCAATTTCTGAAATACATGAAGATCCAGTTTCCACTCGTGGGGATCCATGATTTGTCTGCTTAATACATCTGCTAGGGAGTTCTGTGCTCCTGGCAGAAACCTTGCCTGAAGAGTCAGTTGCAGGCTTAACGCAGTCTCCCATAAAATCATTGCTTGCCTGCATAGAGGATAAGAATGTGTTCCCCTTGCTTGTTGATGTACCACATGACAGTTGTGTTGTCTGTCAGAATCAACACCTGCCCTGGAAGAAGTAACTCCTTGAACGCCATCAATGCAAACTGGACTGCTAACATCTCCTTCATGTTGATATGTAGATGCTGTAGTCTGGCAGGCCACTTGTCTTGTATCCACTTTCCATTTAGATGAGCTCCCCAAGCAGTGTCCGAGGCATCTGTCGTTAAAATCTGACTCGCCTCTGGCCGGGTCACAGAGAGTCCCTTGTTTAGGTGACATTCCTGAGCCCACCACAAGAATTCCTTTTGAAGGCAAGGTATTATTTGAATGACAGTGTCCAAATCTTGGCAGTGCTGTGTCCATACATTTTGAGATACCATTGCAGCTTCCTCATATGCAGTTTGGCATTGGGAAGCACCAGAATACAAGATGCCATGAACCCTAATGCTTGAAGGACTGTCCTTGCAGTCAGCACGGACTGAAGAGATAGTTGATGGAAGTAAAGTGACAGACTCTTTTGTTTGTCCGGGGTTAAAAGGCCACCTGGGCTGCTGTATTCAGTCTCACACCCAGAAAGCACATGTCTTGAGAGGGTACTAGACTGGACTTTATTTCGTTCACAGAATACCCTAGGCATCTTAGCACTGCTATGACATATTCCAGATGCTGTAGAAGGTGTTCCTTTTCTTGAGCCAGAATCAGGCAGTCGTCCAAGTAAGGATAAATTTGAATGCCTTGAAGCCTGAAGTAAGCTATCACTGGAGCCAGAACCTTTGTGAATACTCTGGGCGCAGTAGATAAGCCAAAGGGCAATGCAGAGAACTGATAATGAAAATCTCCAGTTCAAAAACGCAGATACTTTCTGCAACTTAGCCTTATGGGCACATGAAGGTAAGCTTCCTTGAGATCCAAAGTTACCATCCAGTGATCCTTGCCCAGCAGAGGTAACAGTTGCTGTAACGTCAACATCTTGAACTTGGGAATGTCCAGATAAGTGTTGAGGATAGATAAATCCAAAATTGGTCTCCACGTGTTCTTCTTTGGTACTAGGAACAGGCGAGAATAAAATCCAAGCCCCTTTCTGACACAGGGACTGGCTGAATAGCCCCTATCTGGAGTAACTGAGAAACTTGCTTGTGAGCCTCTTTTCTTTGTGGAGGAGGAACATCTGGCATGCCTTTGAAAGGGGCATTGTGTGGAAATAAAATCTGTACCCGTGATGAATGATATCCAGCACCCATCTGTCTTGAGTGATTAAATCCCAATTTTCTTTGAAAAGAGACAATCTTCCTCCCAAAGGAGCTGCCAGACGAGAGTCCACTGGCAGCTGAAAAGGCAGGTCATTGGTTCTGCTTACGAAAGGACTGACCCCTGCCCTCACCAGAAGTCTGAGCAGGTGAACTGTCTGATCTAGGCCTAAACGAACCTTGAGCCCTGCCCCTACCACGTCTAGACCTACCCCTAGACTGGGAACCATAAGCAGGATATGTCCACCCCTTAGCAGGCCAATTTCTACTAAACTGGAGGCTGCACCTGCAAAATCTTTAACAGTCTGCATAGACTTAGCTTTGTCCTCCATTTTCTTTAAAACTGCTTCCACAGGCGGTCCAAACAACACATCAGACTGTAAAGGAGCATCCAAAATCCTGGTCTTAACATGCTCAGCTAAATTCTGATCCTTCAACCATGCATGTAGTCGAAGAACAGAACTAGTAGCAGCCACCCTCGAGGAGGCCTGAACAGCATCAAAACCACACTGCAAAGAATGCTTACCCACTTGTTCAGACACATGAACCAAATCCAGCAATTCTTTACACTCAATACCTTCCGCCAAAGCATCCACCTTAGATTTCAATTGTGAAAGGAGATAATTCTGATATTTCAGCATATGAAATTGACAATTCAACGCCCTCATGGCTAGAGTGGAAGAAGTATATACTTTCTTACCCCACCTATCCAAAGCCCTTGCCTCTTTATCAGAGGGTACAGGATTTTTAACCACAGAAGCTTTAACACCTTTAGGCCCCTGAGAAACAGTTTCTGGGTCCGCCCTGGGACTCTTAAACAAATACTTATGAGCTTCGGGCACCCTATAATACCTATCAGGCTTAACAGGAGCAGGAGGCAAGGAATCAGGGTTCAGAGAAGCCTCTGCCAAACATCCTCCACCACATTCAACACAGGAGGAATAGCTAAGGGCCTATGCTGGGGCAAAACAAGAATTCCCTAAGCCTTTTTCTGGAGTCAGAGTAATCTTGGCCTTCCCATTTAAAGTGCTCCCTCATGGAGTGAAGAGTCTCTGAAAATGAAAAATCCTCAGGAGGAGAAGCTGAAGGAGTGGAATCATCCACATCAGAATCAGAATAAGTAGGAAACTCTGGCAAGTCTTCCACAGAAGACTCTGAAGCCTGTGAACACTGTTCAAAACTATCAAACTCCTGTTCCACCCTAGGCCTCTTATCAGGTGGGGGCATAGAACCTCTAATCAGAGTAATCAAATCTTCTGCCATTTTAAGCATATGTTTCTTAGGCACAGAGCCCGAAATGCTAGGAGAAGCCCTACAGAAGCTGAACTTGGCCTTCCTCTAAAAGAAGCTTTGGCAACAGAAGGAGAGGCCCTAACTACCTTGGGAAGAGAGGGAAGAACAGTTACCTGAGAAGCCCCCTCAGCCTGGCCTACCTCCTGAGAGGGCACATCCTGTAACAGTAAAGTATCTGCCTGAGACTCCATAGAGACTCCTGGCAAAACCTCTGGCTCCCCTGAGCCTTCTAAAGGACCGGCGTCCGGGACTGCCGGTTCCTCACCCTAGACTTCACTGTTTTGTCCTTGCGCTTCTTAGATGAAGCAGGCGCCGGAGCATCCGACGGCATAGTATAATTGCAACGCTTCCCAAACACTAACCTAGCACAATCAAGCCTCCTCTTTATAGTGCGCTTGTTAAATCTAGCACAAGAGCGGCAACCAACAACGCCGTGCTCAGGCCCTAAACAAGGTATACACAATGTATGATAATCCCTATGCGGTATCTGCTTCCCACAAGAAATACAGTTATTCACTTTTTCTGACATCCGGTTAAATACTGAGGCAAGAAAAACCAAAATGTTCTAAACGGGTTACTTAGCCAACTCTGTATTCGGTCTGAAACTCCGGTTTGGAAAATCTCAGAACGCCAACCTGCACTCGCAAAATTGCTTCTGCATCGGACCATGCGGCAAAAAAGACTGAGGAAATGACGTCGGTCATGCGCATTAGTACCCTGACGTACTGACGTCAGTCTAAGGCGCCATGAGCAGCCTTATACTCTGGTATTCGGGCCGACTGGGACGCGGACTATACCCAATTGTCAGGACTGCAGCAAGGGAAGACGAAGAACATCAAGGAAGAGCCAGAGAAGTTAATAAACTGTTACATCAAACTCAGTTGTAAGTTAAGTTATGAGTAACCTCAGAGCTACAGGATCTAGAGTTCAATACTGGTTTGTGGTCAGTGTTTGTATGGTGTTTACTTGTTTTCTTTGTTTCTGTGTGAATTTTCTCAGGTGATTTTGGTTTCCTTCTACCTTGCAAAAGCATGCCAACTGACTAAACTGACTGCCGACTTGGAATTGCTCAAATATATTGCATTTACTATTGCCGTGGATCATTACTGAACAACAGTCAAAGAAAGACTAGTACACCTAACACAAACCAATTCAGAATCATAGCAATGGTCATGGCAAGGAAATCTAATATAGCTTCTTTGATAGATAATTAAACTGTTAGATAAACAAAAGCAATGGATAAGGCCTAATTAATTTTAGAATTGTATTAGACACAGCATCACATAACAGACTAACAATTTATAAAAAATATGTTTATCCTTCGTCAGTACCCTGGGTTAACAACTCTGTCAACAAGTTAGCTACGTGGTCAAATTAATGGGCCAACCCACTGAAATGTATGTTAGTAGCGGATGGCTAAACAGCACAATAATGGGAGAGGATGGCTAAATAGCTAGTACTTTCACTTATACTCCTTTATTAATTTAGAAGGTTTAAATGGAAAAGTATGACTTTCATCAGGCAACACAAATGTGTACAACAATGGTGAAACATATGATGGGAGGTAAAGGATGACACTGCAATGTGATATATATCAGTTTTATTTCCAGGGGCAGTACTACCTCTTTCTGCATGGGTCTTTACTCCCGACACCTTCTGTTTTAATATTTTTACATGAGGAACACCCCAAACTAAATTTCACAACATTCTGTTGAGGCAGTCATTTCAGCAATAGCAAACTTGCTTTCTGACAGATAATATCTCTACATACCTTTCAAATGTCCATATTTTCACAAAATGTCCAGATTTTTGCATCATGTTTTTTGGTCTGTTCCTCATAAAATGTTTAGTTTTTTTATCAAATTGTTGAGGACTGAAATCACTAAACAATGATATACATTTGAGTTTCAGACTTCATAGTCTTCAGAAAATGTGTGCTAATATAACAATCCGTTAAAGTATCAACTTTCTAAGTTTATCAGAGCAATATTTAAAAATTTTCCCTGATTTTGGGCCTTTGCCCCCCCCCCCCACACACACACACACACACACACACACACACACATTATTTTTGGCTTTGTCCAGACTTCTTTGACTTAGAGGTTGAGAGTTACGTATATCTATGATCTCAACTTTCACCAGATTTGACACATTACCAACATGGTGGCACAGTCCTTAAGGGTTCTTCCTCATAGTTTCCCAGTTTTGCGGTCATTCCCTAAACTGTGGTCACTGTCTCTAAGATGTCTGCATGTTCTTCCTTTCTCTGTGTATTTTCTTCATGTTACAATGAATTGCCCATATAAACTACATCTATCCTTGTTTTTACTTGTTTCGTTTTATTTTGTTTATTAATGTTTTGATTATCAGGATATCCAGAGTATTCAAGGTTATTTTCAGTGAAGGGCTGGGTAAAAAACACTTAATCAGAAATACAAAATAGTCGAGTTGTTGTTATGCATACATTTTACATTTCCTTAAATATATGCTTTCTTTGACTCTACATGTATAACAAAAATAGGAAGTTGGCAATTTTACTATGAAACTCTGACTTCCTGAAAGTTGATTTTTCAAAAGATAAAAAATGGCAGAAAACTAGAAGGGTGAAAAGGTCCTTCATTTTGTTTATTACAGGGGGCAAGCCCCCCCTCATGCATTGTGATGTCAGGGACAAGCCCCTATACTCCTAAACTGATATATATACCAACAACACAGTCGCACCAACTTGAAAAATTGAATCACTGCAGGTGCGCAATTAGAAATGGCATTGGCAATGATTCCCAATGGGAAAAAACACTCAGTGTTACACCATTCATCTTTTTTTCTGCAGGCTACTCATGCTCAATCAATTTCTCCTCAAGCATGTCTAGGGAAGCCAAAAAAGGCATTTTCTACTAAAAATTAGTTTTGTTTAAAAAAATATAATCACCTTTTACAAGAACTAAGATATTACCATTTATATTTCCTATTAATTGTGATGACAGAAGTAAAACCCCAAGAAGCATAATTACTATTTACAAGATTTAAGATGTTGTCATTTGGGGAGGTTAACTACCACATTTGTGACAAACGCATGATAGAAGTAAAACTCCCTGAAGGTAAAGATATTTGTCACAGTCTGTAACAGGGATTCATAGTTTAGATGCTTTATAACATTTAAAATATAGTCTTCGGTAAAGTCTTCTTATGATATTGCCTGAGTGAAGTATATGAGAATATATTAGATAACCAGAAACAATAACATAAAATCACTATAGTAAAGTTTGCAGCTAAATAAAGATATTTTTCTCAGTTAGTGATTAGCTCTTGTAACCAACTCTTAGTTCAGATCTCTGAGAACCTTAAAAATAGAACAGATTAAAAAAAATGGTTAACACCATAAGACATAGTACTTGTTTACTGCATTATCCTGAGGGAAGTAATCTCTATGTGAAGTTGTTAGTCGAGCATCTTACTGTTAGCAGCAGTGATATATCTAGAAAAAGAAAACTGTCACTGATTTTAATATATATCATAGGATCATAGGTGGTTACTAGGCTATTGGCCCTGACGCCCTTATAAGCCTAGCCAAGAGTTTAGCCCATGTTTAGACAAATCAGCACCTGATGCCCCTGTCCAGCAGGGACATGGGTGGAACCCCAGGGGTATATTTTCTGTTTCTCATCCAGTTATCCAGGTTGCGCTTAAAAAGGGATAAAAAGGCACTCTGCTTGATGTGGAGAGGGAGTCTATTCCATAGATGGGGGAGTCTCTGGTACACAAATTTGTCCTGCCAACAAGTCTTGTTGATGTCATAGACCAGGTTAAGGGCATGCATGTGGGCTACTCAAGTGGAGCTTGACTTGAGGATATGCAGCAGTCCCATCAAGGTGAGGTTCATGATCGCCTTGTATGCCAGACAGAGGTCACCTCTGAGGAGTCTGTATAAAATCGAGTAGAGGGATTGGACTTTTAGCCCGGCTGTGTATGGTAGATGTTTGAGGCCCTGTATTTTCCTGGTGAGGAACCTCTCTGGTCTCTCCAGCTGCTGCATATGCTTTGCGAGGTACATGTAGAAAAGGGTGTTGTACTCAATAATGGGCCTTATAAGGAAGAATACAGGCTATATATGTATATGTTGATATATATATATATATATATATATATATATATATACACACACACACACACACACACACACACACACACACACACACACACACACACACACACACATATATATACCAAGATATTCGAGAAATAATGCAGCTGTTTGAAGTTTGAGAAGTTCTGGAAAACTAACAATGTTACAAGAATTTAACACAACAATGTTACAAGTATCTTACTACACAGTTCTATTTGAACTTAATCCATTCTACTTTTTTAGGCTGTAAAACAAATATTTAACATATCATGAAATGTTCAAAACTGATCAAAAGACTGCAAAGAGACCAGACCTTCTTGTTTGAAACTGATATTTTATGCATTGGAAAGCCTTCCACAACCTTCATGGTACTGGCTGCTTATTATAATCACAATTTCTTGGGGAAAAAGTAAATACTTAGCTGCTCAACAAATGTGAATTTTCCTCTGGCAGTTTCACAATGGGAAACTCAGATTCTGAAATATTCTTTTAATATGATCAAATCTATCTCATACAAGCAATTGTGATTTAGAAAAAAAAGAACAGTTCCTTTTTTCTTTTTTTTTCACCAAGGCCTTTCCATCTGGCTCTAATGAATAAACTCAAAAAAATGCATCCAATGAAAAAACATAATTTTCATTCAAACCTTTATATAAAATCAGTTGTATACTGCTTACTAGAACTTGTTCTTATTTGTATTTGTTCCATAAATTTAACTTAAATTACATGAGGCAAAATGTATAAATACTTCAGATTTATGACATTGTGTTCAAAATCTTACTATACGACTGGCCGGTAATATTCAAAAAGGAGCACACTGATTGGTCAACCCAACCAGTGTGCCTGTTGTAAATCTGAGAATATACTAGCAATCCAAAATGATCTCCAGCCACAGCAGGTACTCAATAAAGGCAGTCTCACGATATAGTTTCACTTGGTTTATTAACAAAAAATGGTATTGAGTGCTTTCATTTCCCTCCAGGAAACCTCATCAGAATCATAATACCAATTGTAATTGTAGTTTAAATAACAATCAAGGTCCTCCCATTGGTTAACCTTGCTGGTCTTATAACCTCTCTAGTCTGTTTCTTCTGTGGCAGTGAAAGAAGGGGTCAGAGGTCACAGCAGCAGTCGGAAACAGATGAGAAATCATCAAGAAGAAACAGACCAGAGAGGCTACAAGATCAGCAAGGTTGACCAATGGGAGGACCTTGATTGTTATTTAAACTACAATTACAATTGGTATTATGATTCTGATGAAGTTTCCTGGAGGGAAATGAAAGCGCTCAATACCGTTTTTTGTTAATAAACCAAGTGAAACTATATCGTGAGACTGCCTTTATTGGGTACCTGCTGTGGCTGGAAATCATTTTGGAAATCTGAGAATATACCAATGGAAAAAGGTCCGGTCACCCAGACTTTTTTTCCATCAGTATATCCCATGAAATTTTTACATTTCTTTCTTTTTTTTTAAAAAAATACAAAACTGAAGACCTCAAACAAATGAGGGAGATGGCACAGAGGAAAACAAAAGTATAATCAGGTATGTTCTTGCAAAACTAAAGAAATGTATATGATCTGATTATCTTTTTATTTTCTCTGTCCCTTCTCTCCCAAATGTTAAAATTAATTAAAAAAAAACCAGATCTTCCTTTTTCCATTGCTTCCTTTACACAGCACTGATGTATTGCATAAGCATGGGAACACAAGTTCCATATGCATGCTCGGTACATCAGGAAAGTCCCAGGATATTGGAGAAAATGTGGTGGGGCACCATGGAGCCATTATACAAAGGCATTATTTAAGAAAAGTAAGTATTTTTTTCTTAAATAATGTCATTGTATAATAACAATAACTGATTCTGTTGTGTGGTATATTGATGATTTACCCACTGTTGGCTTTATTTAATCATGATTAAACCACACCAATCATGGGTAAATCTTGAATATGCCACACCAACATAGTCAGTTATTGCTGCTATGATAATAATAATAATAATTATTATTATTATTACTGTTGTTGTTGTTGTTGTCATTATTATTTATTTATTTATTTATTTACTTACTTACTTATTAATTTATTGACTTTGTTTACCTGTATTGTCCAATTGGATGTCAAAAGACCACTTTTTAGTGGAGAACCATGGAAAGAAACTCCATATAGAAAAACTGTTAGTAGTGAACATTCCAAGGATAAATTACAGGAGATTACAAATACAATTTTTACATAATTAACAGATAATCATTTTAGAAAGAGTGCAAAATGCATTTAAAATAATAATAATAATAATAATAACAATTTTCATTAAAATCAAAAGCATGCCATGGATTCAGAAACATTGAGGATGTGAAGTTGGCTAGGCCTCCACTGCTTATTGTGTTTGCTTGACAAGCCCTGATACTCATTAACAATGAATGAGGATGGGCAAGTGTGTGCAATGAGCAGTTCATTGAAGATCATTATTACAGCCACAGTAGGGACCTGCAAGAAGATTGTGCAGGACTCCAGTGTGGCCACAGGGAAGTACAAGCAGCAGTACTTCTCATTTGTCATGCATAAACCCAGATGGTGCACACACGGATCTCATATGAATAGGGGGTGCACACAGGGATCTCTTGCGAAAAGAGGTACACACAGAGATCTCGTGAACAGGGAGTGCATACAAGGATCTTGTGTGAATTGGGGTTCACACAGGGATCTCATATGAATAGGGGATGCACAAAGGGATCTCTTGTGAATAGGAGGTGCACACAGGGATCTCGTGTGACTAGGGGGTGCACACCGGGATCTCTTGTGAATAGAGGTGCACACAGGGATCTGTTGTGAATAGGGGGTACACACAAGGATCTTGTGTGAATAGGCAGTGCCCACAGGGAGCTCTTATGCACAGATTTTGTAAAAGAAAGAAGTTGTGTGGCGGCCTTACATGGTCCTGAGGCTTGAGTGTTGATCTGGTTTTGACCCAATCAAACTTATGTAGAAGAGATGACTTGTGGAAGGTAGTAAGGAAAGTAAGATTAGGGTACCGGGTGTAGGAGGTGGCATGGCCATACAAACAAACATGTAAAGATCTTTAGGTCTCCTGAACTATGGTTAACTAGGTTTGCAAAGAACTATACATTGGGTGTTGTTATTCGATCTTCAACTAACTCACAATTGCTCCAATATGTGTTAGACAATGGTAACACTTGGTGCAAGGACAATGTTCTCAAAGTAAAGGTAAAAAATGAAATGTTGCATAGTTCATTTTGCTAAATAAAACAGTTTCACTTATCATATAGGACTTGCACCCCTCCAATCAGACACTGTTGTAAGAGATCTAAGCATTCTTGTTGACACTTTCTTATTATTTGATCATCATGCCTCCACAGTATTTCAGAAAGCCTTTTGTCTGGCTAATTTCCAAAGGCATCTCCCCTAAATCCAAATAAGTCTTAATTCCCTTTTATTCATATTTTATCAGACCCATTATTGAATATAATGTACCTTTTGGCAAGTACTTTTCTAAACATACCACAGAACTTGAAAGACCTCTGAGATTCATAACTAAAGAGATCAGCATCCTTAAAAATCTTAGTTATTAGTAAAGACTGGCAGCTCTGCAATGTGTCACTTACAGACATCTCCTTGAAGATCTGTGTCTAGCCTTATGAGCTATGAAAAATCCAACCCGATTGACCTTCTATTCCTTCACCAAGCTAAATACTCAAAGTGAACTAAACCTTTATCAGCAGACAAGTAAGACCCTTTAGCATAAAAGATTCTTATCCCAACATACCCCTCACCTCTGGAACAAACTTCCACTATGTGTCAAGCAGAGTAACACCCCTGCCAACTTCAAGGTAAATCTAGATAACTGGATCGGCAGACTCAAATTATTCCCAGTCTATCTTGTTGCGTCCTCAGTGAAGCTATAGGTAACATTTCAATAGGGTTTTTGACTAGGCTTAAAATGGTCTGCAGACTGATTGCCTATGAACAATATTTAACAATCAGGGATATGTAAGACAAGTAGCAAAGGGGTATGAAATGCACATATATAAATGTTAACTGCAAAATATCACATCATCAATGAGAGAGAGAAATGTACCAATATGTTGACCAAAAGCAGTTATGAAATCAAGAGAATCTGACCACTGTGCTTGTACTATAATGCAAATGTCAGGAAAGAAGCAACCCTAATGTAACAACGATTCACCTATATGCAGCCTATGTGGGACATGAACCCATAACCCTCCCTACTTACAGTGAGCCCAACAATCCATTTGCAAGTTGAATTACAGAAGCAGTGAGACAAAGAGCATCAGGGAAACACACATCAGTTGGTTATCATACCAAACCAGAGAGGACTTGAACCCACAATCATTCTCACTGTACAGAGCACTAGAAGCAGTCACCCCAAAGGAGTCAGTGAAGTACATAGCAGGTGATTGTTACACACTTGCAGAATGAAAGCATTACAGAGACTTAAAACATAAAATCATGAGGAGACTTGAACCTACCATCCTCTCCACTTCTACTGTGACAAACACACTATTTGCAATCAGAGCTGCAGAAACAGACACATGAGTCAGTGAAGCACACAGCAGTTGTTTGTTACACACTTACAGAATGAAAAAATAAGAGAGACAAAAAGCATACACCACTGAGAAGACTTGAACTCACAACCCTCCTCACTTCTACTGTGTACAATGCTTCATTTACCTTGTGAGCTACAAAAGCAGTCACACTGAAACACCACCATCATCATCATCACTAATTCCCTCTTTCCCATATTTTATATGAGGTTGTGGTGTTGCATAAACTGTTGCCATCTGTCCAAATTCATTGCCACTCTCCTATTTTCTTCGACAGTCATGCCTGACTGTCGCAGGTCTTCTCCCTCTATCAACCTCTTTGCTGGATGCCCTTGTTTCCTCTTGCATTCTTCCTGTCTGCCCCAAATCTTCTTTGCAAGATTGTTTTCAGCTTTTCTGCACATGTACCTGAACCACCCGTAATCTGTTATTTTTGAATTTCAATGCAGCTGGAGCAATATGTAACTGTATATACACTTAGCAAAAATATTTATTGTAAGAACTTTTTTGCTATTTCAGATAGTATTTAGTCAGATTCCAGAGAGAATGGTGATGAAATATTTTAAATGAAAAAGAAATGTAGTGGCAATTTTGTTTGGGGATGTATTTAACACCAGGGCTAAATAAAGTAGTGAGTTTCAAAGAATAGCTCAGAACTAGGAAGTTAAAAAGATAAAAAATATTTTAGTTACAAAAAAATTAAAATTAAAGTCCATGATTTTACATAAAATTTTATGATTATTGCTGGTGTTTTTAAGTTTTTGTCCATGAACTTTGACTGAATGACAATTATCATGCAATTTGTTTGATTTTTTAACACATTGAATGATATTTGTCTGATGAAGTTTTACTGTCTAGAAGGATGAAAATGTTAACCTTGTTAATACACTGTTGCCTACCATAGCCAACTTGTTTTTTATATTTATGTTAAGAGTTTTGTGGCTTAGGAGTATTGCTTTTCCTGTTGTTAACCAAGTTAGTGTCTGTTCAGGGTGCACATATAAATAGTTCTTACTCGTGGCTAAGTCTTCATGTAAAGATGCTAATACTTTTAGCCAGAAGTTACGTACTGCATCTGGGCCTGGAGTTTTCCAATTAAGGGCTTTTCTTAACTTTGTTTCAATCTCTCTCTCTGGCCATTACTTCATCCCATTTCATATCCTGTACATTTGAACTTCTTATTCTTTCTTTTACTTCTTCTATCCACTCAGCATCTTTGTTATGTTCCACAGGCTCTTCATAGATATTTCTCCAAAATTGTATTTATTTCGTCTTTTTTGGTGATGCTTCAATTCCTTTTGCCTTCTTTCATAATTCTCTATAAAACTTTTTTGCGTTATCAATAAATTGTTTATTTTGTATTTTTCCTTTATATTTATCTGCATATCTTCTAAGTTTTTCTGCGTGCACTGATATTTTTAGTTTATTATTTGCAATAGTGCACAATACATCCTGATCTGTTCTGATATTGCACATTGCTTTTATCACATCTATTTTTCTGAGAATTTTTGTTCAACTGTTCCATCTGCTATACTCTTCTAACAGAGAGACACTTCTTGTCTTAATTGCTTTGTAGTTTTCTCTGTTCAGTACTTCCATGATGGCATTTTATTTTTCCTCTTCCTTTCTCTTTCTGCCCTGTGTTTTTCTGCTAAGACATTATCTTTTATTAATTTAGCAGTACAGTAACGTATCATATTTACTTCTGTTATATCGCCTGAATCTCTATGAGCAGTCCTAATTACTGTGTTCATTTGTTTTATCAAATGTCTACGTTTTGGGGTTTCATTGACTTTCTGTAGTCTATTTCTTTCATTGATCTTAATATGTCTGTCCATCTCTATTAAATCAAGCAAGTCTTCTCTTAGATAATTTTCTTCTAAACTGAGGACACATTCTTCTCCATTTCCTGCGAACATGCTACAGAAAGTTCTGGAGCATCTTCCTGTGCTACATTCTCTTCAGTTTCATCCTGTGTCATCCATTGCTCTTTCATATAGAACTCACTGGCCTTTCACTCCACAGCATTGACTGCGTCAGAGTCATCACAGTTTCCTGTTCTTTCCCTTGCTGTGTAACTCCAAATTAACTTTTGTACTGGTTTCCTATGGAAGTCTCCAAAGTATCTTCATATGGCAACTGATTAGATGTTTCCTGCTCCACTGGTTCTCCTTAATTTGTGGATCCATTGCTGTATCCTGCTGTGATGTTACCAGAGTTAGATTTTCTAAACTAAATCCTTCACTTCACAAGTAAACCATAACCTCAGTTTCTAGTTCGTTAACTTCTCGATTACTAATCATTTTTTCTACTTTTCCTTTTTGTTTTCTTATTTTTTTGTATTGTAAATTGTTCCGTATTCAAATGCATTTGTCTCTATTTCTCTTCAAATATCTTTGGTGTTCTCTTTTTGTATGGATTAGTTTTGCTTTCTCCTTTGCATACATATTGCACCATATTAAATCTGTTTTTTTTTCCCATTTCCATATTTCTTCTTCAGATGTCTTCTGCTCCTCCTGTTTGTCCTTACATGGGGGACTTGTTCTTCCATAATGCTGTGATATGACCTGTGTTAGACTCTCTACACTAAATCCTCCACTTTGCATGTATTCCATGACTTCAGCTTCTTGTTTTTTAACTTCTACATTACTAGTCTTCTGTTCTACATTCTTACTTTGTGATCTTATTTTTTGTGTTGTAAAATTTTTCATATCTGGATGCTTTTGCCAGTATTTCTCTTCAAATATCTTTGGGACTGCTTTTTTGTATTGACTAATTTGGCTTTTTCTTTTACATAAATATTGTATCATAGCAGATCTCTCTTTCTTCCCCATGTCCATATTTCTTTTTCATACCTTTCAAAAATCCCTAAATTTTGTTCTTTATACTTTTACACTTTCTCGGTCGCTTCTTTTTCCACATAGCGCAAGGTTTCTATATAATGTTTTTCATAAACCTGTCGTATTAACCAACACAACTTTTTATTTGAAGTTTCTGGCAGTTTTTCTTGTGCAAGCATTTTTCTTTCCTGTAATTTCTGTCTTAATCATTTTGTATATCTTTTGCCTATAAATTTTGTTTTCTTTCATAATAGTAAAATGGCATCATTTCTTTCTTACCCTCAATAATCCACTCTGTCATCTATATGGCTCTTTTTTAGCCTATCGTTTTTTGTGATTTTTGTAGACTACTACATCCTTCTACAACAGGGGTGGCCATCCCCCCTGAGCCCAGCCTAACCCCATTGTAGGAATGTTTCCATGTCTTGAGGATTCTACACTGTCATTTTTTTCCAGTCCTGGCGCACATGCACCTACCAGGATTGGGCACTTTGTTTGCCCTGGTCTTGTTTACCCAGCTATCTTTTTTTATTTTTTAAACTACTTCTATTCCTGAAATGTGCTGTATAAAATACAGTCTGTATATCAGTCTCGCCTTGGTGAGATTTTGTGTAAAACAGGGTCCACCTCATGAAGGTACTCACCAAGACCTGAGGATGAATTAAATTCCAGCAATACTACTGTCCTTTGCATGCTGATTTATCATCTCTCCATTTAGACTGGTTTAGTGTGGGTAATGCCCTTTACAATACGTTCTGTGCATTGTTGTGAATTTCCCTTGAGGTTACATACATAGCTGTAGAAGTTCTGTAGCTGTCTTTTGCCTGGGAAGCTATTTTTTCTTCAAATATAGCCTTTGAAATGTTAATTAACTCTCCTAACTGCCTATTTGGATTTGTCAGGGGGATTTTAGTATGGTGGGCTTTGTTCCTCGTAAGCTTGGCCAAGATTTCTTTTTCTTTTGTTGTGTAACTGATTGATACTGTGATTCTACCAAAGTCTTTTGAGTTTGTCTTATTCTTATAGAACATGGAGGGGAACCTATAGTTTGCAAGGATATGGGATGAGACCCTGTTTGTGGTGAGTTGCACATGTATGAGTTCCAGTAGGTCATACACTTTAACTAGTCTGGATGTAAGGCTGTTTTTAATATAGACTGAGACTCCTCTACCTTAAGTTTCCTCATGTGCAGAAGGTGGTCTAAAGGTATGAAAGGCATTATAACCTTATATTGCTGGGGTAATCTCAATGAATTTAAACCATGCCTCTGTTATTACACGTTTGTCTACACTCTCCAGGGGAAGGACTGCTTGCAGGAAGTTGAGTTTCTTGTTAAGATTTATTGCACTGAGCAGTATGACCTTCAGATATTCCTTCATAGGTTTGGTTAAGTCCAGAAGTTTATCAGTTTGGCATTGCCTAAAAAGGCATTATGGAGACAGATGATATCTTTTCCAGTAACCAAAAGCCTAGAATGGATAAGTGCAGACCATCCATGGCAAAGCAGTGGGGTCTGTCAACCAAGTGCTCCCAGGCTGTCAAATACTTCACTGCCTTGGGCTGACACCAGAAGTTAAGTCAATTGTTAAACTCAATGACTTTTTGTTGGTAACGTGGCATCATCCCTGTAGAAGGTAGTATGTTGCTCAGGGTGAGGCTCATATCTGCCTAACACACATAATCAGCAAGATCAATCATGTCTCACTTCATATAGTCAAGGGAGATATGTCTCAGGTCATTTACACCCACATTAACTATGAGAGAGTCATATGGGTACCTGTGGTTCAATGACCTAAGTGCATCTGTGACATGACGGATCCTAGTCCTGGAAAGGCAGCAGTACAAAATACAGAGAAAAAAGACTCCACTTTACTCAAAAGAAATGTTATTTTTCCACTATTCCAATTCCTTAACCACTCTGTGACTACTGTAACTACAACGTATTTTCTAATTTATCTACCTTATCAATAAAAAAGTACATCCCAAACCAAAAGCTAGTGTAATATTCAAATAATACATTTTAGTCCTTTCCAGTTCTATTGCAGAAATTCAAGAAATGTCTTTCTTTAATTGCCAAAATCCAAATTTTATGTCTCTACTTTCCTCAAACATTAATTTCAAATATTTTCCACTATTTCCAACTTTAAATACATCACTCCTGCCTTTCTCTTTGCTCATTCAATAAAACATTACTTTTTCACATAATGTACTGACTTGTTTCTTTTTCCCTAAACAATTATATTTTTATTTTCCAAACTCTTCCCTCAACCTATCCTTTCTCAAAAGATTAGAGAACATTAGCCATACTTATTAGAATTAACCCAGACATCACAAGTAAGTAAGTAAGAAGTTAATAGTTAGACAAAAAAGGAAGAAAGATGGAATACATAAAGCAGTGTAAAAAAAATGATGCACTGAAAATGTGGAAAAACATATCAATGTGATCTGCATCTAACTGTACAAAAGTAACCTAATAATTTAAGAAGCTGTCCCAATGACACTGAATTAGGACATCCGTCTGTGGGACTGCCAACAAGTGTCTGGCAGATGGTTGGATCAGATGGAAAAGAAAAAGGTCAAGCATCTAATGTCTATTTCTCATCTTTGGAGGAGGGTTTGAGAGAAGCTGCTGCCTGACAATGTTTTCTGGAACCCAAGAGCCTCAACCTCTAAGTCTGGATTAGTATAAGTACTAAAATAATAGATGTCCTGTGCATGGCTGGAGGACTGGACACTGTATACACTAATGTCATTTCCTGGCACTCTCCCTGTTAGGGATGCTGACAGGCCACTGCAGAACAATGGTTCCTGGCAGCCTGTCCAAACGTCCCTGTAGTTTCCTAATTCTTCAGTTCTAGGAATTCTGTTACAAAGTTTAATCCCAGAGAAGACAGGGGACCAACCAGGTGAAGGGACATGCTGGAATAGTCTAGTAAGAAGTCATAAGGGCACCCAGTTAGAGCAATTGATGATTTGCAGGAATCCTGAGGTCAGTGATAGATTAAAGCAGGGAAAGGAAATTAGAAAATAAACAAATAAATAAATAATAATTTCAGGCAATTTCCAGTTCCCTGACTTCCAGCTTATAATTAGTACATTTCTTAGGACATCTTTAGTGTTGAATGTTATCTCAACCATCGCTATCACTCTGATAGGAAATCTTATATTATGTTCATTGACTGCATTATTATCATTATGCATTTTTATATTAAATTGTATACTTTAATGTTTGAGTAACTCGGGAGCTTTTCTCCTTGAGTCTCTACTGAAAAGGGGCTTTCAGCCCAGTCGGACTAACACAGTCAACAAATGTGAAAATAAAATAAAATAAAATAAATACATTGTGGCAATATAGCATTTAATAATGATAAATGCATACCTGATCTAAGAGACTTCGGCACCACGCGGTTAGTGACGCCGGGTCCACTGCATGACCACAGGACATTTGAATTTTTAAAACATCATCATCATCGTCTCCTAAAATAAAATAGGACTTGAATTATGTAAGAAGTTGAGACTAAATTATCCAAAATAAAGTAACCTGAATTATTTATGTAACAAATTCTCCTGCTAATAGCAAACATAGTGTGATGCACTTTCAACATATACTTGACTAAAGCATTTACTCTGTGCTTTACAATGGTGTGTAGTTAAATTAACCTTTGTAGTTTCTAGGTTCCCAAAATTAAAAAAAAACTGATATGTGGAAACCTATTGTCCTCAAAATATACTATCTTGCATGAAAATAAATCAGAATGTGTCTAAAAAGTATATATCATGGAAGTATGTGCCAATATTGTGAAGTTAACTAACAGAAATAACTTTCAACACTAGTGGACTTTTCTCTTTTCTCCACTGGTGTGTGACCCTGAAGGAGGTATATATATATATATATATATATATATATATATATATATATATATATATATATATATATAAGTCCAGTGTGGCAGGAGTGGTACCCAGCGAATCAGCTGTCAATCTATCAATGTCATTTCCAGATCATCAACTGCCTAAGTTAAACAAGATTAGCATATTAATTATTAATACAGTTTGCTGACTTTACAAACTATAGTGTAGTTGCTATTCAGTTCACTAACTTTTCTGCATTTACCAAATGGCACAATCAGTTTCTTCTGTCTAATGTGTGGTATAAACATAATTTTGCATCACTTTGCTTGAGACACAGAGATGTACGACACAGTACAGCAGAACAGTATGAGCAGCAATTTCACAAGCATAAGTAAATGACCTAAGTGCTTGCAGCTTAAATTCCATGCAAAAAGTGCAGAATAATTCATCTTCTTCCTCATAACCCTCTAATTCATTTCAATTTATCATCTTCTTCCTCATAACCCTCTAATTCATTTCAATTTAAAGACTACCGTAACTTGGAAAGAAGTAAACATACAGGTATGGTAGCCTTCAGTGAAATATTCACATCTGACTGCGAATTAGCAACTCTTCCAAATGAGCTTGGGAATTTGGGATTCGGGGATTATGTATATGATTGCTCATAATAATCACCAGTGAGCTAAGATACTCAGATAAGAAAAACAGAAAAGACCTTTGTGTAATTAGATAATCAAAGTGTAAGGGATATTAGACAGATCGTGCTATACAGAACAAGGAGGTTCTAGTCAGCAATAGAGCGATATTCATAAAAGTAGTGCAGGGTCACTAGTTTATTGGTCAAGGATGAACAGCATTTTACAAAACAAAGCTGAACACCAAGACATTTATTAAACAGTTATTCTCTTTCAGTTATAGAATGCCTGGCAGGTATAGCACATTGTAGGCATGGCAGAATGAATGTACAAAATCAAACATTTCCTGCACAGCAAGCAATGTTATTTGTTTATTTATTTTGCTCCATTCCTCTTCCTGAGCATTGAAATGTCCCTCCCTCAGCCACTTTGTTGATTCATTCATTCCCTCTGGGTCAGTGCCATATGGCTCATTCAATGTCTGAGGAGACGGCTGACAGCACCAGGAGTGGCAGCATTATTTGCAAGGGGGATTGAAGTTTTTCCTTTAAATCCCATCTCTGCACACATGCTGGTTCTCATCCAAGAGACTGACATGCACTGAGCCGCTATGATGCATCCCATATTTCCACATGATGTAATCAGTTGACATTGGCCCTGTGATGCATGTCATACTTTCACATGATGTCATCAGTTGACATTGGCACATGATTGGCCCTGTGATGCATGTCATACTTCCACATGATGTAATCAGTTGACATTCGCCCTGTCATGCATGGCGTACTCCCACATGATATAATCAGTTGACATTGGCCCTGTGATGCATGCCATACTTCCACATGATGTAGTCATTTGACATTGGCCCTGTGATGCATGTCATACTTCCACATGATGTAATCAGTTGACATTGGCACTGTGATGCATGGCATACTTCCACATGATGTAATCAGTTGACATTGGCACTATGATGCATGGCATACTCCCACATGATCTAATCAGTTGACATTGGCCTGTGATGCATGACATACTTCCACATGATGCAATCAGTTGACATTGGTTCTGTGATGCATGCCATACTTCTATATGATGTAGTCAGTGGACATTGGCCCTGTGATGCATGACATACTTCCACATGATGCAATCAGTTGACCTTGGCCCTTGTAGACAAACACCTCCATGAGATCAACAGATACATGCCATACTTCCACATGATGCAATCAGTTGATCTTGGCCTTTGTAGACAAACACCTTCTTGAGATCCCTGGTCTCTGCAGAGGATTTTAATATGGAGAGGCGCTCTTGAGTATAGACACCTCCCGTCCCCCTGAAGTAAGTAATGTGGCTTAAGCCTCATCTGCTTGTTCTTCCGAATGCCAGCTTTAACAGGCACCAGAGTCACATGTTGAACTCAGTACTCTTGGGTTATAGTCATGGCTCTATTTCTCTGTATACTAATAGAGCTGGTAGAGGAAGCAATACTCTTAAAAGATGATGATTTAACAACCAGAAGGTCATGCCTCAGTCACAGAAAAATAATTTATTTAGTAACTGCACAAGTGGCTTCAGGACACAGAAATTTGAAGAACCTAATTAAACAGTTACTTGTTTATTGAATATCACCTTTAGTACCTCAGATGGTGGCTAATTATGAAGATCAGACATAATGCAAAATATCCTGAAACACACAAGGAGCCAAAATAAACTAAAGAATAAACAAGAAAGTGCACTTACCACATTTAAACAGTAACTTTGGTTTTTGTTTTATCTGAAGAAGTTTTAAATATTAAAATAAAAGTGCTTATTACATTTCCAGTAGAACTTTAGTCAGACTCTCTGTGGTAAATGCACTTTCTTGCTTATAATGAAAAATATAACTATCTCAAAAACAAACCTTGAAGGAGGCCTTATTTAGTCACCTCAGAGTACCAAAGATCATAGTTTTGACTTAGTATAAGTCACTAGTATTCATAATGAGCTAAAATGTAATTGTAGGGTAAGAGAATGATGTCCTAAATTTGATACCTTGATTTGTACGTACATGGAGCAAGGATGCTACAAACCACTGCGATCATGGAGCAAAGATGCTACAAACCACTGCGATCATGGAGCAAGGATGCCACAAACCACTGCAATCATGGAGCAAGGATGCAACAAACCACTGTGATCATGGAGCAAGGATGCTACAAACCACTGCGATCATGGAGCAAGGATGCTACAAACCACTGCGATCATGGAGCAAGGATGCTACAAACCATTGCGATCATGGAGCAAGGATGCTACAAACCACTGCGATCATGGAGCAAGGATGCTACAAACCACTGCGATCATGGAGCAAGGATGCTACAAACCACTGCGATCATGGAGCAAGGATACTACAAACCACTGCAATCATGGAGCAAGGATGCTACAAACCACTGCGATCATGGAGCAAGGATGCTACAAACCACTGCGATCATGGAGCAAGGATGCTACAAACCACTGCGATATAAATGATGAGACTCAGAACAAAAGGGCAGCAAAGTTCAGCTAAACTGTCAATTTCAGAATGCATGCTGTACTACAGAATTTTTGCAGAGGGTAAAAGGTCCCCTGTAACAGCCAACATAGGGATTTTCACCTTGCACACTCCCCTGCTTAATTATTGTTTTCCTGAGGTTGCATGACCTCCATGATTAGAGTGATGCACGGGCAGCTGATTTTCTTCTCTAAAGATATTTATAAGCATTGTATATACTACATGTTTAGACATTTAATTGGTACTATGTATGTTCATAGGTTCATAGGTAGTTACTAGACTAAATAGATAGGTAGGTACTAGACTATCTGGCCGAGGGCATTTATAAGCCTAGCCAGAGTGTGTTGGCTTTCACCACCCCATTGATTAATTAACTGTTCCTCTGTCAAGCAGAACCAATGAAGTGATCCCAGGGGTGTATTTTCTGTTACCCATCCACTCATCAAGGTTTCTCTTGAAGATTGTTAGTGAGGGGCTCTGCCTAATGTAGTTTAGAATTTTGTTCCAAAGCATGGGGAGTCTCTGTGACAGGTATCTATCCCTTCAGCATGTTATATTTATTGTTGTGGCGAGGTTTAACTCACTAGAGCGCATGGCTCACAGTGACTTGGATTTCGTTAGGTGGACCGTGTCCATCAATTCTGAGTTGGACATGGCTTTGTAGGTCAGGCAGAGATCACCTCTGAGTAAGCGATATGCCACTGAGTACAGCCAGAGTTTTTTCAGTCGGACTGCATAGGACATATGTTTGAAGCCATTAATGCTCTTGGTGAGGTACTTTTGTGGTCTTTCCAGCTGTTGGAAGTGTCTTGTGAGGTACATCCCAAATGGGGCATTGTACTCTATGATGGGTCTGATGAGTGATGAGTAGAGGGGCACTATAACCTCTTTATTTCTAGATGCGAACCCTTTAGTAATTAGATGGGCCACATAGAAGGATTTCCTAACTACTTTGGCAATATGGAAAATAAACCAGAAGGTTTCACCACGAAGGAAAATCACCAGGATAATATTCCAAAAAACGAAGTTCTTTATTTAGTACAGGAACATGAATTAAGCGCTTTCGCGTAGAAGACACTACGCTTCATCAGAAGTAATTTTAACAAACAATGAAAACCTTTTTATACAAGTTTTGGCGCTGAAATGAATAATTAATCATGTAAATGAATGATTAAATCAAAATCAGTTTAACAATTAGTTGCTAGGCAGTGTCTATACACCTCAAACCTTACAATGCATATATTCTTAGTTAAGGTTTGTGTCAGTTCCATTAAAAAAGGCTATTTCTTCGTTTAGAAATTGCAAATAATCTAACATATAATATGCAAGTATACTAAAAGCTTTTGTTCATAAAACTCATGAATTATATATATAGATAATTAATCTCAAGAAAAATATATATATATATTAAATACTGGTAATAAACAATTAATAAGTACATAATCATATTTACAAATGGATATGTGTATACATTTATCTCTGCTGTGGTGAATAAAAATCATATGCCCCGGGATTTATGAAGCTCGGCGCAAGGCCGGCGTAAGGCTTGCGCCGGCGGTGCATGGAATAGCCGGCGCAGTAGCGCCATATGCATATTAATGAGAGTGCACCGGAATCACAGACACGTGCATAGTGTACGTGACCGAGCCCAGGTAGGATGCGTCTGGAGGCATGTCTAAGCCGGCATGAGGTGAGCAACCTAATGTGCTGACAGCCACAGTCCGCCCACAATAGTAATGGCAGCAGCCAGGTCCCGTGCAGAATGAAACGCACGTACAGTATGCAACATAGTACCCATCCCAAATTAACGGAGAAGCAAATACATGCCACGAAGGCATAAGTGTACCCATCCAAGGAGCAAAGGATACGCATAAGACCGCGTTCGTCCCGCAATGCACCGTCAGTGTTTACACTCAGAGAAGGTGTACAGCCGCATGTCAGCGCGCCGCACCGATATAGGAGCAGCGACTAAGGTCACCACCTGTCCCACTTTGGTTGGGGCAGTCTCTCTATGGCCAGTTGTGTCCCGATAAAACGTATAAGAAATGGCTGATGTGCTACGATTGTAGGACACAATGATATACCGTATTTAATGTAATGGTAGCATGAATTGGTCATTTCTGTAACAGAAATACCTAAATGACACAAGAAACAGAATAAGCAAGCAAATTGCCACAACAATAAGCTTATATTTAGGCAAACAAGTGAAGTTCTATGCTATACAGTGACCGTGTGTATGTGTCGGCCTGTAAAGTCAGATGTGAGTCCCGGAAATATCCCAGATCGGAAACTGGAAAAGGTGGAAACCCCAGTAGTGACATGGGCATGGTCACCAGGGTTACCTGCTGTCCCAATGTGCCATGGACAGTCCCTGATTGGACAGTTGTGTCCCTGCAACAATCAGAAAAATGGAAAATGACCTCCGATCCCCTGCCAAGACACTTCCCGCAATATACATGTAATAGTAGCATAAAACATATACATTACTATATGAAACACAGACATGGCATAAGAACATAAATAAGGAACCCAAATGCTTACAGAATAAGCTTATAGTATGGCAAACAAGTGAAGTTCTGTCAACTGCACTAGCCGTGTGTATGTGTAGTCCTGCAAATTCCGAAGTTACCACATAACATGCCCCACTATGGGCATTGGAAAAGGTGCCAACCATAATGGTCACAAGCAGTAGTGAGAGTACATAGCCGGGTAGCTGTGTTGACATAACAACAGTAAGGAAGCAAGATACCTCAAACACAGGCAAACATGTGCATAGCAACATATCCCACACCCAGCAACGTCTCTGTTGCATACACTGGATGGCGATGTTGAAGTGTAATATCCAGAAGCAGAACCCATGCATTCGGATGTACTACACAATAGCCTCATTGTACATGTCAGTCCCACCCATGTACACCTCTGCACCCTAACCTGCTAGCATCTATGTGCAGCTATACACCCACACACAATGTGCATACCTGAAATGTGGTAAGATGTTTGTGTTAGGCAATGCCACGCTGGCAAATCGCACCCACATGTCACCAACCCACCGCAGGTACAGATATGTAAATGGCTGCATGTGAATGTGTCTGCAGAATGTGTACATCCCGCATGTAGTATGTACCCGTCCAAACCATATAGGTTTGCATACGACACGGTGCACATAACTGTACACATGTGGACAAGTCGGGTCGTTGGACCACCGCATCGATGATTATCTATGCAGTGAAGTCGATCACATATAGCGGAACACGTGCCTACCAAACAGGATGTCCTAACAGGGTGCTACAGGCAAAGAAGGGGAAGCTGGGACATCACATGTGGAGAGTAGTGTTGCCGGACGGACAAATACACACGGTCAAGGTAAAGGACGGAACAACATGCATATGGCCGGATGGATGTTGTCCGAAAAATATATATAGAAACACATATGAAGTGCCAGTTTAGACTCGAAATACTATATAATGCATTGAATTGTACCGTACAATATGGCAGTAGAACTAAGCCTGCATGTAATTGGTGAAGCTAAGCTGTAGTGTGATGGAATTCTGAACCCGGCAGTAAGCAGTACAGCAGGCTCATGTCTGTCAGCATTAATTATTTGCTGGGTTACAGAACAATAAATGTATGTACATGCATAACAGCACTCCTTCCCCAGAGGAGGATGGCCTTGTGAGCTCTATCGAAGATAAGAGTACAACTCCTTACCAGAGAGACAAAGCAACGTATTAAGAAATTAACTGTCCACTGTATCGGAACAGTCTAGGGTCCTTGAAACAGCTACAATCACGGAAGGACACTGTAATGTACAAGGTGCCTTGCAAGGCTGTGTTATTCCCATGGGAAAACATGTTAAAAGCACGACCCCAGCACCCACGTATGTATAGACTATTGCGGACCATAGTGATGGAAATGCCCTGTGACCGACCACATCAGTAAGGTGGGCAAAAGCTGATTGTTAACACTATATAAAGAAACTGCTTACTGTATAGAGCCAGACAAAACTCACATACTTGGACTGTATATTATTTAGCCTGCCTGTGTACACTACTAAAACTTTCCGAACCCGAGCCTCCTGTGTTATCGGCTGTCACTTAGAAAAGCCTACTGATAACTACAGTCTGGTTTTAACAACTTATTTCACATTGTGATCCTTGTAATCCGGAATTCCCTTGGTAAGCTACAGGTCAGAGTGCATGGCTGGTTAGACATCTACGCAGGAGAATTTGCATAAATGGTTCTTCTTGAATGAAAAGACCTCCGACTGAATTGTTGTGTGTAAAGAGGCTGTTTACTGTCTGATCTGTGGCTGAAAAGCGGAAAACTGGATCCCAAGAAGAAAACGTGCAGCCTTAAACAGGAGGCCCAGGTAAGGAGTGTTTGCCTTATTGTCTCTATTGTAGATCAGGGACCAGACTACATTGTGTTTCTGTTAACAGTTGTGATAGCGGGTCGAAGACCTATCCAAATACTGTTAAATCTGAACATAGGTCAGGGGAACACACAGCAAAGTAAATAGTGATTGTAGACACTACAGTGGATACAGGGAAGGAGACACCACGTGGTATGAGAGAAGGGTACACAGCAGTCGTGTAGAGGATATGGGAGATTATTGAAGAAACAGATCATGTGATCCGCGTTTGACGGGTGACGTGAAGTATATGCAATCGCAGAGAGCACATAATGTGAGTTACGCAGCAAAATGGGGTAATAAATATGACATTGATGGTATATTACACAAAATATCGTTACTGAAACATTGTAATCCCTGAAAATGTGATGCACATGTTCCAGGGTAAACACCTGTTCCACCCTGAGAGGGACAGTCCCTCTTTGGCCAGCCGTGTCCTGTAAACAAACCGAACAAATGGCAAATGTCCTGATATCTCAGGACAAACATTTCCCAGATATCTATCAAAATGGTAGCATAAAACAGTAAATTTGTATCTGGAACTGCAAAATATCATAATAAACAGAATAAGCAACTGAAATGCTACAACAATTGGTCGCTCTCCTGGCAAAAAGTGAATTCCTGTCCTATGTACTGGCCGTGGGTATGCATTTTCCAGGACAATTACACGTTCCGAACACTAATGTCCCACATTGTGCATTTGAAAAGGTGGCAGCCCTAACATGTGCAGGCGACAAAACAGCGACAATTGGGTATCCGTCATGCACATAGGTGGACTGAGGTAGTGTACCGAAGGGAACAGAACACTACAAATGGCTAAGCATCATACGTACACAGAGAAGATCATAATACAGTAGTACCGATAGCCCGCCCCCCCACAACCCCCTACCACCTCCGATACCACATACAGGATATGAAGCGGGAGGGCAGGCTAGTCCCCACACGTTATCCTGTGGCAACAGAGGTAGCACAACGAACAAATGTAACAGACGCTATTGAAACCACATCCCGAACACGTAACATACCTAGGGACACCCGAGTAAGAAGACAGTACTAAAACAGAGTGAGGATATCTGTCAATTAATTGAAGTACCGAACCCTCATGCAGGACAGGAAGGCCAGGACCCAACCCCCCTAGCGTATAGACCGTGGACACCAGAAGATATCTGTAAAGTCATAGAGTGAATTCCCCACCCACAAAGTAATCGCTATTCACCATGCAATACCCCTGTATCTTCTGATCGGAAACCAAAAGGGGAATGGCGGATGGTACAGTATGTACAAGCTGTAAATCATGTAAGAATACTTAGGGTAGCGTTGGTGCCAGACCCACACACTATATTCAATGCTATGAACATGCCACAGAAGTATCTTACCATGGTACATATAAGCTATGCTTCCTTTGCAATACCTATACATCCACATAGTCCGTATTGCTTTGCATGTACAGTCAGGGTGACAGATACAGCCATACCCGGCTATCGCGGGGATACTGTGAAAGTACAATGATATTCTCACAGGAGATGGCTAGCTACATTCCGGTGTTAACTCCACCCGGGGCCAGTCAAGTTCTACTTTATGTGGATGATATACTGCTTGCGGCCCCTACCCAGCAGCAATGTATGGAAGATACAATAGCATTATTGAGATAATCAGCAGAACAGGGACATAAAGTAAGCAAGCATAAATTGCAACTACAGAGAATACAGGTCAATTACCTGGCATATCTGGTATCCAAGTAGGGTAGAACATCACATGACGATAGGAAGGTAGCAATATAATAAGCACCCAAGCCAACTAACAAGAAGGGAATGAAGTCCTGTCTGGGCCGACTAACATTTGTCAGATCAGGATACCAAACAATGCTGTGGAATCCGCTGTATTGTTTGCCTTAACCTTTAATACACCTATGGCAGCACAACACATACTACACTGGATTACAGTAGCAGAAACAGCGTTCTGCAGACTAGAACGCTTGATAGCCTCAACAGCTGTAGTAGGTCTTGTGAATAATCATAACACATGTTGTCAGACCGTAGATTGTAAGCGGAGATATATGACGTCAGTCTTGATGCAACAGCAGGGAAGTAAGCAACGCTACATAGCTGACTACTCATTGCAGTTGGACACTGTGGCATGGTCAGTGCCACATTGTGTACAGGCAGTTGTTGTAGCACCCATGGCAGTACAGGCCCCGGCCGTAATGTTACTAGACCACCCTCTCACTGTGAGAATGTCTCATGCAGTTGCGATCAGTCTGCTGCAAGAGAAGATAGCATTCCTGACCAGTGCTAGACATCTGTCTTGTTTGACCATACCACTGAGTCAACCTCATATGGTGATTGAACGTTGTACAACATGAAACCTATCAACGTCACGTCCGACACCTGTGTATGGCACACCACACAGTTGCCTATACGAAATGGATTAAATAACTACACACAGACATGATATCACTGATATACCCTTAGATGAGGCAGAGGTGACAGTTAATGTGTACGGATCATGTAGACAGAGTCCTACAGGAACGAATCAAGTCGGTTATGCAGTAGTTATTGATAATGAGATTGTAGACGGCCAAACCCTGCAGCATAACGTGTCTGCTCAAGCAGCAGAATAGATAGCTTTAACACGTGCTTCTACTGTAGCGGAAAACTGATGTGTGGACATATGTCCCGATAGTCAGTCTGTTGTCTGTACAGTGCATGTTTATGAGCAGCAGTGGAAGAATAGGAAAATGATAACATCCACCGGTAAACCGATTAATCATGCGCATTCGATCTTGAATGCATTAGACTCCATGCAGTTACCCACTAAAGTAGGTAATTGTAAATGTGCAGGGCATAGAAAGCAACAGGATAACAGTAGGAAAGGTAAGGCATGAGCTCATGCACCTGCAAAACAAGCAGCCTCACAGTTGGAAAGTGTTTGTGTGAATGAGGAATGACAAACCTCAGACAGTTTAGATGTAGGAACTGTACAAACAATGCAAACAGCAACTACGAAAGCAGAAAAGCCGACGTGGTTATGACGAGGAGCAATCCTTGAACACGGACTGCACATATCCACAGCGAGAAAGCCAATATTAACGTCTAATGTATTCAGATATGCGGCTTTGTGGAGCCATGGGTAGAGACATGTCTCAACAGGGGGGATGGTACATTTGGTTAACAGAATACCCCTAACATACGGAATTACGAACCACATACAAACATCATGAGCAGCGTGTCACGTTTGCAGTAGATATCATGCAAAGGGAGTATTTAAACCGAAGGGAGTGAGTTTACCTACACCACCATAACCGTTCCGTACCATTTGTATGGAGTTCATACATCTGCATAAATGTGAAGGGAACAAATACTGTTTAGCGTTTACACATATATATAATCAAAATGGGTAGAAGCATTCCCAACCATGAATCCGGATGCAGCAGCAGTGGCAAAGGTGCCAGTAAAATAAAGTATCCCTAGATCTGGCATGCTGTAAAGAAGCTACAGTGACAATAGAACACATGTAGTGAACCAGACAATCACGCAACCTGGGGGATTAGTTCGTATTACCATGAATGTAAATTGCATGTACAACCCACAGTCAGCATGACTGCTGGCGCCGTAAAATGGGATCCCGAGAAATAAGTAGAGGAGGTTGGTGGGTGACATCCAGACGAGTTACATGTGCTGTCTACCTCTAGCATTGCTGAGCATGACAACAGTTCCAAATGTAAAGTGCTGCACCCACTTCGAAGTAGTATGTGGAATGGCATATCATGTGCCAGAGTGGAAAGCTGTCATGCCTGCAGAGCCGGAGGTCGATGACTCAGTAGCAGGTTACATGAGAGGATTGTTAACTAACAACACTGTTCTTCAGTTAAAGTCTGTTACAGATAAGAGCAAACGAAGACGGACGCATAGCTGACACCAGTATCCTGTGTATATGTCACTGTTATCCAAATAACATTATTGCCAAGTGGACATTGCGAAGGTCTGTACCGGGTACTGTTGGCAACGCCTACCGCAGTAAAGTTTGCAGAGAGGTCGTCCTGGGTCCACCTCACATTTTTCAAACCGGTAAAGGATATCAAGTCGGATTGACATCTTGTAGCTGATATACCAAAGAGCCTGAATCACCCGGCCAAGACTGTATAACAATACAAAGCAACCCCAAAGACATTTTGTTTGCTGTCCTAATGATTATGCACATATTAACCATGTTTGTGTTTACTTTACATTTTCTGGGACCTTACCTGCATATAACTACATGGATACAAATACTGATACGTGATGAACTGGCCACAGAGTGTCTTCCACACTTCAACAGATACCTATGCATGACGCGTGTGCATATAGAGACTAGGAACACTTTAAATTGCTGTGTTTGTACTGCCATACCTACATCATATGGAGGACTTCCGATGCATGTTGTCCCCTCGGGGATAGATTGAGACTTGTGAATATCTACACTTTGATACAGGTTCTGTGAGATCACAGGACAACGTGGCAATGTACTTACCTGTTACACAAAAAGGAATTGTATGTTATCATAAACATGATACAGTTTCAGTTGGTGGGAGTATTTGTAACATAACTGTGTGTTACTTAATGTCATATAACAGCCAAAGATCACAGTACTACTTGTAGCACCATTCCTAATTTGTATTGAAACATCATGAGAACAATGTTGAAGGATGTGCAGAAACATCCTGAATTGTATAAACAGTCCTCTGTTAGAGACAGGAATATGTTACATGCAGAGGTAACCCGCATCAGTAGTAAAGTAGAATATTGTTATGTTGTTTGTGGGAAATAAGCATATCAATGGTTACCTGGGAATTGGTCCGGCAGTTGTTATTTGGGTTATCTGGCTCCAGTCACATGACATACTGTACAATTGCCTCTGGGTAAAACGAACTATAACACATATAGCTCGAAGAACTGGGAACACAGTCGAGAAACCTACTAATCCAGTGGGTGAAATGGAAGCTGTTCTGACATTCCAGTCTTCTGCAAGAGATAAAGGTATATCGATTCATATGGACTTGAGTGACAGCGTCACAACCTGGGCTGGAACACTCCCAGCGTCTGGAGTAGTGAAATCAATCAGGGAACAGAGGAAGTTATCAAAACCTGTCGGAGGAAGGATGAATGTGTCTTTCCGCTCTTGAACATGTGACTGATGAACTGGATGCAATGAGAACTGTTGTGTCACAAAATGTAATAGCACACGACTGCACCGTGGCGCTGAGAATTGGTACGTGCGCGCTTACTGAAGAAGATCGCTGTGTCCAACTACCACATGAAGAGACAAAAAGCAATGCCCACCTAGAGGTAATACAGCAGGTGTCATCCATGGCGGAACCAGGCCCAAACCCACTGATGAACCATTTCCACAAACCATTGGGTGGATGGGGTCAGTCATACTGAATATCATGATTGCCATTTGTGTTGTTCTGCTCATATTGGGAGCATG
>NC_056732.1:1658473916-1658546416 GCF_019279795.1 Protopterus annectens
TGTATAAAGATATGTATGTTGGGATTATCACTCTTGACTCTGCTGCATTGTCTGTACGTGAGCACCATGCATGTATGTACATCTGCTATGGCTCTGTGATAGTGTACATACTGTGTGCTATAGTCATTGTGGGTTATACATGTGTAGAGACCGGTTATTGTGTTGCTGGGTATTACACGGGCATTGGAAACAATGTTAGTGTAGCACCTTTGACTGGTCGTATGCAGATCTCGGCAACAGTCAGCAGTGGTTATTACATTGGAGTGTGAGTATGCCTCATATCCATCTGTAGTAACTGTCAATTCTATGCACCTCAGGTTAACATTACAGAAGCACGTTTATCCACAGGTTGTGGTACAGATCCCAGGACTGTATTTGTAGACATTGACAGGTGCAGGATTGAGTTGTGTTGGATGCATGGAGGGGTGTCCATGGCCAGTAATGGGGATCTCTACAGCCTGGCAGGTACGGTCTCTGACTGTCCCACAACCTCCTGTATATGGCTGACACATGCTGTACCTGTGTATATGCAGACACACACACTTACCACAAACAGCTACGGCTATTACATACACATACCCATTGCACCACCATTGGGCCATGCAATGACCATTGTCCCTCATACACACACACCTATGTGTACATTGGATGGCTCTATGACAGCTCTGGACATGTTAACACCGCACCCTGTGCATATGATGTCACCTGTGCCACTACCTGTGATGTGTAACATTGATACAGGATCTGACTAACCTGGTGCTGCTGCACATGGTATCTTTATTCCACTGTATTGATGTTAGTATGCTGTTAACACACAGTGTGTTACTTCCAGGTGTACTTCAGCAGGCATGATGCATTGCAGCTATGACCATCACTGTAGCATAGTTTACAGCACTGTTACTTCTGATGATGTAGTCTCCATCCATGTGCCATTTCACTGATGTGTGTAGTATTGGCAGCATGTGTGTCTGTGTGTGCAGTACATGTGTGATGTGTGTAGTACACATGTATACATGCTTACAAATGCATACACGACATTACACGGGCTTCAACATTTGTACACTAGCTTACTCATTCTTCCACACACGCACACAAGCTAACACGTGCGCACATATACTTAATCAGGCTTACTGGTGCGCATGGGCGCAGACGCACTGTGGGCAGGTTTGCAAATCACATCGGTGGTATCCATGGCATACGCCGTCAGTCTCCTGATGTTCCCTAGGATAGCTCATGACACGTCTCTTCCACTGAGTACTGACAGCACACATGTGACACTGCTCCAGTGAGGTTACAGTGTTTTGTACATACACACTCATGTTGTCACCAATCTTCTACTCTAATAGTCCCCTTAACCTACACTACATGGTAGAGGCTTGGCCCATATGGCATGACATGTTGTGATTCACTATCCTCAGCCTCACTTGCCTCACACTGCCTACAAATGCTTCGTTACATCTCTGACAGAGCGCTTCCACACATAAGTACCAGTACACAGTAGCCATGTTGTCTCCAGCTTGCCATTCATCTGCATGGCGTACTTACATCTAGCTAAACCTACATTTAGTATGTATATTATCCATATGTCTTGTTTTGAGGTGCAGCCCATTCTCGTGGCACTGCGCTACGCTTCCACACCAGGGATCGGGGGAGGACAACTACTGGTTCATTGATATCCAATGGACAAAGCCACCACTGGCCTTGGACTTGGACATTGGCATGTTTCTTCGACTGTATTCATACTGTATTTGCAGCTGTCATTGCTCCGTTTAGCAACGTGCAAAATGTTAGTCGCATAACATCCGGGTACATTTCTGCACATAACACTGCTCTTGCATGGACAGCTTACTGTTTCATGTATAGCATAATTACGTAGGGTTACCACCTGCCCCACTTTGAGAGGGACAGTCCCTCTTTGGGCAGTTGTGTCCTGCAAAAATGTGAGTAAATTGCAAATGTCCTGAGATTTTAGGACAAAATTATTTTCTATATTTTATGTCATAGTTGCATAAAGCAGTTATTCTGTATCTGAAACACCTAAATGTTATAAGAAACAGAATAAGGAACTAAAATACTACAAGAATAGACTTTTATTCAGGCAAAAACTGAAGTTCTGTCCTTTGTACTGGCCGTGGGTATGTTTTGCCCTGCAAAATCTGATGTTTGTAGCACAAATGTCCCACTTTGGGCATTTGGAAAGGTGGTAACCCTATCATTACATCATTTGCATAGCTTACACATACAAATGGGGTATGTTGCAAATCCCAACATTGTCCGTGCAATGTTCGTGTTACGGTGGTCTTGCGCCTGCAGGTGTTTGCTGAATAGCCTGGCAGTCATCTTTCCTTGCTGTACTCTCACTCAATCCATACACGCCGGAGGCTTCATGTATCATGGCCTAGGCTTTGCTGTGTGCTATGTCTGTTTGTGGTGTATGCATGGCTGTGGTATGTCCCACTGTCATTATTGGTAAAGGTGACACCCTATAGGTACTTCCTGTAGACTGCTGTGTCATTTGACATGTCAGCACATACCTGCGGATGAACATCCTACTGCAGCGCTTTTCATATCTTCTGAGTTATCTTGCAGTCGATAATGTATACACAAACAACTCCTTCACTACCTTACCATGAACAAATTACTAACAGATACACAACACGGTTTTAGACCCCACCATAGTACAACCACTGCACTTCTCTCTTTCACCGATACTATCAATCACTATCGAAATGACAAAAAAATATCTTCAGCACTATTTCTTGACCTATCGAAGGCCTTCGATATGGTGAACCACCAGCTACTACATCAAACACTAGAAAATCTCCAACTAGACAAATTAGCTCTAGATTGGTTTCATGGTTATCTCTCTGATAGGAAACAAGCCGTACTTTGGCATTCTAAACTTTCCAACCTCCTACCTAATACCATAGGAGTGCCCCAAGGATCCATATTGGGGCCTCTTCTGTTTACTATCTTCATAAATGACCTGTATAAAGCCATCCCTGAAGCAACCTGCATTCAATATGCAGATGACTCGACATTAGTCTGTGCTGATACTAATCCTGACAACCTATTATCCAAAACCCAAGCATGTTTCAGGACAGTAGAAAACTGGCTATTAGGACGTAAATTGATCCTTAATCCAAACAAAACCAAATTACTACTCTTTCAACCCAATCAAAAGTCCACACCTATATCATTTTCTATCCAATCCAAAAATGGGACTGTCATCTCTCCAGACTCCTATACCAAACTATTAGGAGTTTGCATAGATAACAGACTTAGATTTGATATCCATATTAATCAGACCATTGGGGTTGGGAGGGTGGCCTAATGGTTAAGGTGGTTGACTTACAAACACAAGGTGCAGGGTTTGAGTCTCGCAAGGGATAACTGGCTAGGCTTAAAATGGCTCGCAAGGGCAGTTAGCTTAGTACTAATCTATGAACCTATGAAAACCGTTAACAAAAAACTTGGGTCTTTATACCGGATCAAATCTTTTCTAACTCCAATAGCGAAAGTAACTATGGCCCGCTCACATCTTCTCTCTTCCCTCCTATATACCTCCCCTATACTCACTAATCTCAAAACAACGGAACTAAACAAACTAACACGCTGCTATAATCAAATTGCCAGATTTGCAACGGAAATGCCCTATAGAACACACCATTGTGTCAACCTAAGAAAATTAGGCTGGCTAGAATTCACCAACCTCCTACAGCAGACCCAACTTATGGAAGCATTTAAAATCCTGAACCAACCGGACAAAACTCCAGCCCTGAATAACTTAATAAGACCCTATAACAATCTCAGTAGTTTGCGTTCCTCTAATAAGCTTCTAGTTCAAACAGTCAAAGCAAACAATGTAGGTGGGGATTCACTTTTTAGCAATGCCATTGGCAAAATATGGAACTCTCTCCCTACTAGCCTTTCTTTCACTTCCTCCCTATCTGTTTTCAAAAAAAGGTTAAATCAACATCTAAAGTTAAATTGGCTCTGCCAGTGCTCAAGTCCTGACTAATCCTCTCTCATACAAGTATAGAAACTTCCCTAGTTTCAGCCCTTCGCTCTCACTTCTTTCTCTCTCCTCTTAACTGAAATGGATAGTCTGGATGGAGTATCAGTATACTAGAAGCAGTATTAATAGTTATGTATCCTATACATTGTTTAAGATCAACGTACTTTACTGTACTAAATCTCCTCTATAGCATTTTTCTAGTATAGGAAACGTATTTGTTTTGTTTTGTTTTGTACCATAGTTCTATGCATTGTCTATTTTTTACCTCGATCTACTATATCTATACATTATATTCTCTCACTGTGGAGCTTTTCTCCCTGGGCCTCCGCTGAAAATGGACATGTATCCAGTCGGACTTTCCCGGTCAACAAATGTAAAATAAAATAAATAAATAAATAAAAATAAATGCTGTTTCCTCAGACATGTATCTGTTTCAGATCATACCTATCAACCTCCTAGTGCAAAACATCTGTACAAAGCCTAGCATGATGGGGGAACAGATAGGGGTAGATTCTACATATTGCTGTTACACACATAGATAGTTGACAGTATTATAGGTTTTGCATTAGTATGACCTTTCTGAGGGATTTGGGGTCTTAAACACATATGTTTATCATTATGTAATGACGTCAGTTCTCAGGTATTTGGCTGACAGGTACAGATTGTGAGAGGAACACACCACACATATGAGGCATACATCTGCACATTCATACAGTTGCGAGGTATGTTTCTGATACTGGACATCTATTTCCTTACGTCAATACACACAATACATGGCGCCATCACAGGCCAGTTACCATTACATTCCTATTGTGGGACACACCCACCCTCTGGGTTATATTCCTCACACAGGCCAACAGGTGCTTATCCACACTAATTATTCCATCATGTACCTTATGTGTACGCCGGTATTTTCACTTTCCGTCAGTGGCAGAGCTCACGTACGAGTATGGAGGACTGGACACTGTATCGGTGACACTGCATGACACCCTGGGGGACACATGTCTTTTGAGTCTATTAACCTTGCACATTGACTTTCACAGGCCATACATTGTAATTCACATTTGTGGACAAACATGCTTATGACTTGTACATGTTTTGTCATTTGTCCTGACGTCTTTCTTCTCACCTGTCCGCCTAGTATCACTAGCTCTGTACATTTCATTAGGACGGGTTACCTTCATACCTCTCACCTGTACACATTATGGGTATATGCCCTGGGGTTTGACCTATGATTCTGTTACATTTGTCATGATAATGCGCCTTTCTGGTAGATTGCTGGCAAGCCATGACGGACTGTGCGGTTAGGTAATCATGACTGACATTTCTATTTCATGATTACTAACTCTCATAACATTCGTATTCCTGACTACGCAATTATTCTATCAACTGTCTGACTTTGTCTGAGGTATATTTAATATAGTCCCTATTTGTCTGTCGTGTACTATGCCTTAGTCCAGCTGTCTTATTCTGACATTCTGGCAGGTATGGTTACCATCTTGGTCGTATGCGTGTCCTTTCATGATAATTGCCTACATGACACTGATATAGGTCGCTACGTCTTCCCCCAATGGTTTACACAATATCCAGTAGATGGGTTGCACTGTTTTGGAGAATGTAGGTGTGTGCTATACCCACATAGGTATATTGATCACTCCCATGGGGTGTACCTAATAGATCTGTGCCAACCAACACCTTGGCCCAATTCTGCATACCCATGATTCCCATACCTGACCCACCTCCACAGTACCCATTAAACATGTTTAATGTGAGCGATAATAAAGTGTGAGGACACTTCTGAGCACTCCCCACTCTGCAGATATCAGCTCGTACGTCATACATTCAATCGACCCATGTGTTATTACCCTTGCACCTGCTACTGTTGCATGTACACCTATATCGTAGTTGCAGGTGTGACTTCTTTTGCATCAATGACGGTTGGCACTTCATACAGGATCAATTTTTGGGGTCCTGCAAAGGACACCTATATTCATGTTTAACGTGTAGAACTTGCAGGCCCTGTCACACTGGTACTTTCTGTGCAATGGTTCGGAAACCATTGGTGTATTCTCCTTTCATTCATGTCTGTCTGTCTATCCACATTAGCTATACTGTGACCTATTTATATACATGTGTTATATGTACAGGGACATATGTTTGTTGTGTATATATTCATGTATCGTGTGTGTATAGATTTATATATGTACATATATACATATGCCTGTACATTCCTCATCTCGTAATTTGCTTTGGAGTATGTCTGTAGATATATGTGTATATATATCTCCATATCGTACCTTTCAACTGTACAGATTTCTGCTGCATGTACAGCTGTTTGCCTCTTATCTTTGGTCCATTTTTCATAACCTTGTGTCTATCTGGCAAGTTAGTGGCATATCATTAAAGACTGACATTGGTAAATAATGACAAACATTTCAGGTTACAACTTCATACCCTTCAGAGAATCCATGCTAGTGACACACCTGTTATTCTATCCACTTTCTATGTTTGTTAGTGCAATATCTGGGGATTGTCCCTATTTGTACCAGTTGTTGTCATGGCTTTGTCCGGTTTCGTACTTTACGGGTTTAACAGTTATGAGCCATGTACATAGAACGTGGGGAAAACACCATTCATTTTCTATTCTGTGAGCAGATTACACACGCGCAGGTGCACTTGCATATCCTTATTGTGGGTTACATGTGTTTCATAGTTAATTGTGCTTCTGTAAACATTCATAATTCTGACCGTAACAGTTACATATCTGTATTCCAGTTTACAGACTACTGTGAAACACACGTTCACCTATACATATTTAAATGTGTGTACTGCACAAATGCTTTCATTACACTTTCAGGTTATATGTGCAGTGGTCGTAGGTCAACTGGGACTTCATTCACGTTGGCCGGATACTGGGACCACTATTCTATTGGTGTTCTCCCTCATTGATATGCATACCCATAGTACTTAGCTACAGCAACATATGCCTCACCGCTTCACCTACGACACAGGCATCCATTCTCCTGCTGGGAAAAAGGCGGAACTACATATTACACATTCCCTATTGCGTACTGCTGTGGACTCCGGCTGCATTGTTAATCACTCCGAGGATATGCAGAACACCAAGGCATATAGTCCAGCCACATACAGGTCTTTGATTGTCAGGGTGTTCATGTAATGATCTGGGTTTAGGCTTGTCCATCTGGTGAACGGAACTTCCCTGGCTGAGGTCAAATGTCAGACGAAGCATATAGACAGGGATTATCTCCCTATTTTGAAGTTTTATGTTTGGGCACCTGTCAGCAGCTTATTCTGTTGGCATTACATATACTCCACGATGAGGGGTGTTCCCATTCACATTTGACTATTACCTGTATACAGTCATATGGGGATTATTATTTTTGGACATGAAGTGACTACAGGTATGCAGTTATACATTACACAAGTGTGAGGGCTGTTCCTGTAAATTTGTACAGAACATACCTCTCAACCTCTTAGAGCACCAAACCTGTGCAAAACCTACACGATGGTGGGACAATTAGGGACACATTTTAACAATTGCTCTTACAAGCTTAGAACGTTGATAGAATGCTAGGTTTTGCATTAGCATGACTGTTGTGCAGGTTGTGGAGTCTTATACTCAGCATATTTCTCATTATTTAGTGACGTCAATCCCCAGCTATTTACCACACTGGTGCAGATTGTCGGAGGCACACACCAACACTATGGGGTGAACCTATGGTCATTCTTATGGTTGCTACCTTTTCGACTGTCCAAAGTGGGACATGTTCTGTAGAGATGTCAGATTTTCCAGGACAAATCATACCTACAGCCATGCATAGTACTGAACTTTAACCTTTTTTGTAAATATAATAGCTTATTCTAGTAACATTTGAATTGCTTATGCTACTTCACATAACATATTGAGGATTCATATATAATAACCGTTTTATGCGACTATTAAAGTAAATTAGGGAATAAACTCTAGAGACATTTGCTATGTGTTGATTTATTTCACAGGACACAGGGAGTGTTACTCGCAAAGTGGGACAGGTGGTGACCCTAGTCATTCTGCGAATATCCGGACAGTTGAGTGGTATGGCACAGACCTCTGTAATACGCTGTTGTGTTCTGGCACAGCAGTAGCTCAGCATTAAAGACTGCAGTCAGAACGTGCTGGCAGACAGTTGGGTTTCAGACTTCATACTCCAGACATTAATGCCAATGTGCAAACTGTTATTCTATCAAATTCTGTTTCTAAGAGATATGTTTACAGATTGTCCCTGATTTTGGACCTTTGTCTCACTTATATTCACGGCTCTGTCCAGATATCTTGCTCACACAGGTTGACAGGTATGGTCAGTCATGACTGCACACAGTCAGTGTCCCTCACACTTGATCAGGGTTGACCTGTTTGCATAGTGTCTTCCTCGCCCTCATGCCGTTTTCCACTTTGCAAATGTGTGCATTATATTCTCCCTCCTATTCATGTCTGGACATGTGCATCATGGGAAGGTATTTTATCCTGGGTGGTAGGTTATGCATGCCCACTTAGGGCTGGACAGTGTCATGGACCTCCACTGCACGTTCTGACTTGTGTCCAGATATCTACTGGATTGGACATCATGTCATCATACCCATTCTACTATTTACACAAGTTGGTCATCCCATGAGGGATATCCCAAAAATTGGTCAAAACTAAAACATGTTAGATAATGAAGATTTTTGTGGATGCACAAAAATGTGCAGAGGGTTTTACCTGCAGGGGATACATGGTTTGCAATCCTGACACTGCCTAGGGTGACAATACCTACTACATATGCGTAGGGGTCACTGTGTGTAGCTGTTTCTGCAACAAACCAGTGGACCAAGTACGGCTGGATTTGGTGGATGTTCTGGTATGGTGGCAGGTTGTGTGTTGTGGAGGGTATGCTGGGTAGGCTATTATGCATCCAGGTGTGTTGCATTTGTTATGGCCAGTTCCATCAGGACCCATCTGTGGGTATGTGACGGTGCCGTATCTATACATTTGTCTCACATATTTCCATATTCATATGTTTGTGAGATTGTGTTCTACACTATGGCCTGTCTGCTTGTCTTGCAGCTGTTTCTAGATGAGGTTGTGTTTCTTTCCACTTCACCCGCTTCCCCCTCATACACCTCCGGTTCACCTTTTCTGCATACGACACATGTATCGCTTTTGAGGAATTTACCATTAAACACACACCCCTCACACACAAATTACTCACACCCCATAGAGCACTACTTTGGTTGTTGGCCCATGACATGGCCAGAGTTACACATTGACTACCCTACATGTGTTGGGTACCTTTATGGTTGTGTGGACTACCCTGCCATGTTTGCTTTCCATATACTATACCTCACGCACATAGGTACATGCCCTTACTTCACTTTCATTACTTGGTTGGTGTATCCGGGTACTACCCGTTCGAATGTGTCACATACACGTTCGGATTATACAGCTGACTTCCGGATTTTGCCAGCCTGTTCTACTCATTGGTAGGATGGCACCTTTTCCTATGTCCAAGCTATTCTTTACACATGTCCGACCGTTGTGGACATTGCCTCCCCACAGTCAACAATTGTGTTTCCACCTTTTCAATTGGCCACAGTGTGACATAGGGTTACCACCTGTCCCACTTTGCGAGGGGCAGTCCCTCTTTGGGCAGTTGTGTCCTGACATGTAATTGTCAACATGGCAAATGTCCTGAGATTTTAGGATACACATATTTCTTATATTTTTTGTGATAGTTGCATTAAACAGTAAATTTTGTATCTGAAATACCTGACTGTTATGAGAAACAGAATAAGCAACTAAAATGCTACAGGAATACGCTTTTCTGTAGGCAAAACAGTTATGTTCAGTCCTTTGTACTGGCCGTGGGTATGTGTCGGCCTGTACAGTCTGATGTCTGTACCAAACATGTCCCACTTTGGCCATTTGTAAGGGTGGCAACCCTACTGTGACAGTTGCAGTGAACACAGCATATTTTACAGGCCGACACATACCCAAGGTCAGTTCGGCAGATAGAACTTACAATTCTTGCCTATATCTAAGCTTATTCTTGTAGCATTTCGGTATCTTATTGTATTATACGTCCAGTGAAATATATTTACTGCAACTATTGCATGACATCTACGGAGGAATTATGTCCTATATTCTCTGGACATTTGCCAGTTTTACATGTTTGTGTCAGGACACATCTGCCCACAGAGGGACTGTTGCTCGGAAAGTGGGACAGGTGGTAATCTTGGTCGACAGTACGGATCATACTGTTCCTTTCGGCCTACATGTGTTCGTGTTGTTATGGCTCGTTTATATGCTCCTTCTGTTTTGTTTACATGCGTATGCTATTTCCTATCACTTTTGGTATGTGAAATATGGACATACCTTTTGTATGTGACTATTACATGGCTTGTGGGATATGATTCAGACATACGGTCACTACCTATATCTACATTTATCCTCGTGTATTTTGTTATGGACACATCTGCACAGCTATGTTCCCTCCCTCAAATTATGGGTCGGATGGTGACCCTCTCCGTTGGACTGGACGTACCTACTGGCGGCGCGCTAACATCTGATATGTTTCCCTTCCACATGGTATAGCTATCAACACTACATTGGACTACAGGCACACGGTTTTCCTGTCATTTGTTCATGGGTAGGGACCCGTTATTCCCTACTGTGCATTTGTGTTTGACTCTTCATTTTCTGTTCGCAGGGACTCTGCTTTGCATACGTTTCAGTCTCCGTGGACACTGATAGGTACAATTACTATTGCTGGCGGAATATAATATTCAGCAGTTTAGGTTGCTCCTCAAAAGCCAACATTGACATGCCTCCCTGCGCAACTTCGATACGCCCCTTGCACTCGCGCACGTTTCCTATGTACGTGGCTGTGGCAGCTGTGCGCCTTCATTAATATGCATATGGCGCGTCTACTTCACATCTACGCCGCACGGCCGGCGCAAGACTTACGCTGGACTTCCGCCGAGCTTCATGAATCTGGGGGTTTAACTTTACTGATAATATAGTGCCATCTATCCTCAATATCATATTTATATTCAAAAACAATCCCAGAAAAAATGCATTTTAATTAAGAAAGCTACACCAACAATATTAGTACTGTTGCCAGCTACAATAATATTATTTAGTCATTTTTCCTAATATTTGTCCATTGCTTGTTGATCATGTGAGTTTCTTGAACTAAAATGATGTAATCTTCTGGTTTAAAAGGCTAAATGCTTTCCTTTATTCACTTGTTGGCACCCATAAATGTTCCAGCTATTTATTTTTATCTGCATATCGAAGTATTATTTTGTACACTGAAAGAAGAAAGGATAAGGTTAGTTTCTTTTAATACTGAATCCTTAACAAAAATGCAGTATATGTGTATACCTTATACTGAAGGATGCTCTATTGTATATGATGTCCTGATTGTCAATAAATGAAATCATTTAAGCACTGAGTGAAGAGAAAGTCTGCTTGACTCACAAACGTCTATCCTTCTCAAACACCAAAAAAGGTCTAACACCCACCTACTACATGAGAAGAGTCAAATATAAAACCTATATAGATCAAAGATATTTCATAATATTTACTGTACATGAAAAATAGAAAACCCATGTGCAGTAAATAAAAAATATTTAAGAATAAAAAAGCAGCTGAGGAGATGAGTATATGGATGCAGGACTCACGGTATATCTCATACACAGCTCAATAATTAAATGTGAAACTTCTGATTCTTTGAAGAGAAATAAAAGTTTTCCTAATGTTAACACATTTAGTAAATTATGCAATAGTAATAGCTGGGTAACTATAGCAGAGCTAGTAAGGGACACGGCTAGAAAGGTGCTTGGTATGACATCTGGACAGAGGAAGGACGACAAGGAGACATGGTGGTGGAATGAGGAAGTACAGGAGAGTATACAGAGAAAGAGGTTGGCAAAGAAGAAGTGGGATTGTCAGAGAGATGAAGAAAGTAGACAGGAGTGTAAAGAGATGAGGTGCATGGCAAAGAGAGAGGCAGCAAAGGCTAAGGATAAGGCATATGAAGAGTTGTATGAAAGGTTGGACACTAAGGAGGGAGAAAAGGACCTGTACCAATTGGCTAGACAGAGGGACCGAGCTAGGAAAGATGTGCAGCAGGTAAAGGTGATAAAGGATAATGAGGGAAACATACTCACAAGTGAGGACAGTGCGTTGAGGAGATGGAAAGAGTACTGTGAGGGGTTGATGAATGAAGAGAATGAGAGGGAGAGAAGGTTGGATGATGTGGGGATAGTGAATCATGAAGTACATGAAGTGGTGGGATGGTGGCCTAATGGTTAAGGTGTTTGCCTTAAAACACAAGGTGCAGGGTTTGAGACTCACAAGGGATAATTAGCTAGGCTTAAAATGGCTCGCAAGGGCAGTTAGCTTAGTATTAATCTATGAACCTATGAACAATGGATTAGCAAGGAGGAAGTAAGGATAGCTATGAAGAGGATGAAGATTGAAAAGGCTGTTGGTCCAGATGACATACCTGTGGAAGCATGGAGGTGTTTAGGTGAAATGGCAGTGGAGGTTTTAACCAGATTGTTTAATGAAATCTTGGAAAGTGAGTGGATGCCTGAGGAATGGAGAAAAAGTGTTTTGGTACCAATTTTTAAGAATAAGGGTGATGTGCAGAGCTGTAGTAACTACAGAGGGATTAAATTGACCAGTCACAGCATGAAGTTATGGAAAAGAGTAGTGGAAGCTAGGTTAAGAAGGGACATGATGATTAGTGATCAGCAGTATGGTTTCATGCTGGGAAAGAGCACTACAGATGCGATGTTTGCTCTGTGAGTGTTGATGGAGAAGTACAGAGAAGATCAGAAGGAGTTGCATTGTGTTTTTGTAGAGTTAGAGAAAGTATATGACAGGGTGCATAAAGAGGAGTTGTGGTATTGTATGAGGAAGTCAG
Source organism: Protopterus annectens (assembly GCF_019279795.1). NCBI lineage: Eukaryota > Metazoa > Chordata > Ceratodontiformes > Protopteridae > Protopterus > Protopterus annectens. Next base: position 1,658,486,907 of record NC_056732.1, read on the forward strand.
GAGTGTCAGAGAAGTATGTAAGAGTGGTACAGGATATGTACGAGGGTAGTGTGACAATGGTGAGGTCTGCGGTGGGAGTGACAGATGCGTTTAAGGTGGAGGTGGGGTTACATCAAGGATCAGCTCTAAGCCCTTTCTTATTTGCAATGGTGATGGGCAGGTTGACAGATGAGATCAGATAGGAGTCCCCATGGACTATGATATTGGCAGATGACATTGTGATCTGTAGTGAGAGTAGGAAACAGGTGGAGGAGACCCTGGAGAGATGGAAATATGCTCTAGAGAGAAGAGGAATGAAGGTCAGCAGGACTAAGACAGAATGTATGTGTGTGAATGAGAGGGAGGATAGAGGAATGGTGAGGATGCAAGGAGTAGAGGTGGCGAAGGTGGATGAGTTTAAATACTTGGGATCAATAGTTCAGAGTAACGGTGAGTGTGGAAGAGAGGTGAAGAAGAGAGTACAGACAGGATGAAGTTGGTGGAGAAGAGTGTCAGGAGTGATTTGTGACAGACGAGTACCAGTAAGAGTGAAAGGAAAGATCTACAAGAGGGTAGTGAGACCAGCTATGTTATATGGGTTGGAGACAGTGGCAGTGACAAAAAGGCAGGAGTTTGAGCTGGATGTGGCAGAGTTAAAGATGTTAAGATTTGCACTGGGTGTGACGAGGGTGGACAGGATTAGGAATAAGTATATTAGAGGGTCAGCCCAGGTTGGAAGGTTTGGAGACAAAGCCAGAGAGGCAAGATTACATTGGTTTGGACATGTGCTGAGGAGGGATGCTGAGTATATTGGAAAAAAAGATGCTACAGATGAAGCTACCAGGTAACAGGAAAAGCGGAAGGCCTAAGATAAGGTTTATGGATGTGGTGAGAGAGGACATGCATGTGGTTGGTGTGACAGAGCAAGATGCAGAGGACAGGAAGAAATGGAAACAGATGATCCACTGTGGCGACCCCTAATGGGAACAGTCGAAAGAAGATGATGATGATCCAATAGTAAGTTGTATGTAAATGACTTTTTAATAAGAATGCTCCATATTAATTTTATGGATGTAAGACATAAACTGTATATAGAAACCTTAAAACATTAGGTAAATATAACAGACACCTTAGAATGTTCATGAAAACATACAGCAAATTGTCAGTCATATTAATATGTGATATATTTGCATGACTTGAGCACAGATTATCCAAGATGCAGAATAATACATTTAATATATTAACTTTTATAAGCATTTAGTGGTTTGACTATGATCAACATACAACAAGCAAAATTAATGTGTATTAACTCATAGTACAAAAATGAAAGGTTATAACTTCCTTGGCTAACAGAAAAAGAAAACATTTGAGTTCATTCTGTTTTTAAAATGTTGGTTACTAACAGTGATCATGGGAACTTAGGATCGATAAATTGTGTCCCCAGAGAAACATAACTGTCCATCTTTGGGATAAACCAAAGTTCTCATTGTGATAATGCAATAATTATATCACAACCATCAAGGAGTTCAGATGCCTTGGAGCTCTGCCCTTAGTGTGTAGCTGCATGAAGCTCAAAATCAGGTTACAGTCTAGTTTAGCATACAATATCAAATAAATCCAGTAAGTCAAGCCAGTTATAAATTTATTACATAGCTGAATAGTTCCAAAAATATACATGTATCATCTTAGACTGATAAAACATGAGATTTTGTAGACTTATAGGTGAATGACAATTTTGCAGGAAAAGGCATTTGAAATTGTATTTTGTTTTGGCATAGACAAACACAAAAAGGTGAAAGTAATTGCCTTTTTGTTGTGTAGGGTAGTGGACTGGCTTGAAATATACTAATTTTATGTCCTTTTCAGGTAAAATCACATTTGGTTTTAAATGCATGCAGTATGTTTGTCACGTATTGAAGATTAAGAAATTTTACATAAACCAATTACAGTGTGTAATTTATTTTGGTAATTCCTCAAGTCTCTCTATTATGAAATGTTTTGATTCATAGATTCGTACTAAGCTAACTGCCCTTGTGGGCCATTTTAAGCCTAGCTAATTATCCCATGTGAGAATCAAACCCTGCACCTTGTGTTTGTAAGGTAAACACCTTAACCACTATGCCAACCACTCCTGATTTCTTGACTGCCCAGTAGTTGTATTATTTCTTGGATCATATTAATCAGATCAAAGCAACAGATAGCCCTTGGTATGTCTCTGAAAAGAAGGTTATTCCTCTGGCTATGTACTGCTAAGTCTAAGAGTATGTCTCTGATATTACTGATTTCTTTAGAGTGAGTACTGATAACTTTTTGTGCCTCATTTGTTTTGACTTTGCAGCATATGAGTCTTGTTTCTCAAGTCTCCATTCTTGTAGTTATGGTTGACGTGAATGTTTTAATATCAGATAATTGTAAAGAAATGACACCTGTTGCGTGTTATATAAGAAGTAAGGAAATTTTAATTCTTCAGTGGTAAAATTCTGCTCAAGCTACAATTTAGCGGAGGCCTGAGAAAAGCTCCATTACAAAAAACACATTACAAACAGTACAAGAAATCGATAACAATCAAGAATACATAACTTTGGTAAATATAGGTAGTAAATGGTTTATACATAAACAATAAAAACTGAGAGAGTAATATAAAGTGGGAAAAAAAGAAGGCTAACAAATAAACTAGCATGAAATAGCTTGTGTCATCATAGAGAAATGACTGATCAGTAGATCAATATCATGGTTTTGGTGGTAAACATTTATGAGATACATGTATGGTATATGAACACGAATATGGTTGATTGTTGCTATGCTAGTGTTTCTTTTTCTAAACAGTGATAGCTAAGGCAGTACTGAGTTAAAGTACAAGAAGGAGGGAATGTGACAAAGCTTGAGATAGGTAGATAAAGACAGAAGCTATAATGAGCTTGAGATAGGTAGAGAGAAAATGTTAAATTTATGATAGAATGAATGCTTTACTATGTGTTACAGTACTTGAAAAGTTTCAGAAACTATCATATGCATTTTGTCTTATGATTACACTTCACCATAGCCCAGCTGAAAATTAATATTAACATCTTCATGTGAGTGACACTTGAACATATGTCATGATGTGTTATCTAAGCCAGCACAATGAACTGTATACCAGAACTCATTTAGTTCAGGCTCTTACTGTACTGTTTTATCTATAAAGCTGAAATTAATAATTTCAATGATATCCATGCCAAAATGTAACCTTTTCAGCTGTACATTTTCCTAATATTCTGGACAACCTGAACACATTATTGAAAAGGTCCTGTTATGCAGTCCAAGTATTCATGTAGAATCATCAGGTTTTTAACGCACCCTTGATCCAGAAGGATACACATATAAACAATCTTCTTTTCTGAACAGAATCTGCATTCACTTACTACACATCCTCTATTTCTATGGTCTTATCCATGTTTCTTAGTCTAACTATCCCTATTTCCTCTTGCTGAACTTGCATCTTAGCAAGTCCTTTAATTTTATAGTCTTTCCATAAATATTTTCAAAACTCATAATCCCAAAAACTTCCTTTTAGCTGGATTATCCAATTCATTCTTCATCCTGCTTTTCTTACACTGATTGTTACTTCCACAAATCTCAGGCAATGTTTCAGAGCCACCTTGGTGTATTCATGTTCAACAAACATTGGGTGCCCTGCAACTGATAAGCTCTCGAGAGGCTGCCACAACTGCCAGACAATCTGATCCTTTTCATAGTATGCCAATAGCTGAATTAGTGTAAGCATAAGTTTCATTTACTTGATATCTGATTCTGGTAATGGCAAACAAGTCACCATTAAATTTCCCCAAAAATATCTTTTGAAAAATGTCCATTCTGCCATAATATTCCATAGGTTTCAACTGTTTCCTCTTTTTTACTGATCACCATGCAATCTAAAGTTTTGTCTCCATGTGTTGTCCTCCATTCTGTTAAGTTGTTGTTTCACCTGTTCATTTTGTTTCATCATCTCTGCTACTTTATTTTCTGTGTATTGTGTATTTGGTATTTAGCAAAGTCCGATAGCCATTTGTTAGTTATGCAAATGTTCTGCATTATTTATTACAACCACTTACAAACACTTTACATATGTTATATATTAGAGTGTTAAGTTACATAGTTCAAGTCATATTGTCTCAAAGATTTTGGCACTGCTGAGACATTTAATTAGAACAACTTTCCTCAGTCTCTACTTAATGTGACTGTAATTATTCTACAAGACTGAGGCCAGCCTGTACACATGAGATAAAAAAAACATATCAAAGTAAACTGTCATCTGAAAGAATATCATATGTGCTAAGGGACCTCTTGTGTATTTGATGCATGTGTGTGTGTGTGGGTGTGTGTGTGTGTGTGTGTGTGTGTGTGTGTGTGTGTGTGTGTGTGTGTGTGTGTGTGTGTGTGTGTGTGTGTGTGTGTATATATATATATATATATATATATATATATATATATATATATATATATATATATATATATATATATATATATATATATATATATATGTATATATATATATATATATATATATATATATATATATATATATACCTCTATATATCTGTATGTGTATGTGTATGTAATGTATGCCTTGGTGTAGGTATTCTGCTACTTCTGAGCATTTCAGGCATACATATTTTAAAATTTAGTTTTGATTTATACTTATAATTGTCTCAGTTACATAAGCTAACCATAAGTGTACATACCAAATATGCAAGTTTTATAAACAAAATATGATTTGCTTAAATGATTCAGCAGTAACAAGCCAAAACCAGTGACTTATGTATTTTGCCATTGAGTCATGCAAAACTCCCTTGAATGGCAGTCTGTTATGTGAGTTAAAATGTTATAGCAATCTGCCTATGTTCATGATGTCCTCTCTAATGCAGTGCTCTGACATATCATTTTCACTGTATTAGCTTCAAAGATAATTTGTTGCAATAGAATCTATCAAGTGTGCATGTAATTTAATCGAACATTACAGGAAAACAATTGAGATCAATTTCCTGTGCCACATACTTAACATCAAACATACTTGTCCTATATTATCATAATGTCCCTTATTTTGCAAAAACACAATTTTTAGACAGGCATCCAACTACAATTTTAAATAACATGCCATAACTTAATACTCATGATCATAATGTGCATACTAATTATGAATATATATATATATAAACATGTTTATTTTTATTATATTTTAATAGTATATGTTATGTCTCCAAGAATTCTGCCTCAAAGCTGGTTTTATAAAATTCTTACCATGATTATTTAAACATGGGACCCTACCTAATTCTAAAAAGGATCTGAATTACACATAACTATGCTTTAAATATGTAAGGCAGTAAAGCTGTTCAGCAATAATATAATTCAAAGAAGGACATCTGTGCCTCCCATTTCTGTTTGTTGTACTACTTGCTATATCTTGGTGATACGTTTACCTTCTAACAATGTTTTCTTTCTCCAGCCTTTAGTTGTCCCACTCAACTCTATTCTATAATTCTCTTTCAAGCCCTCATTGACATTTTATTCCTACCTCCTTATTCAGGTTTCCAAATCTTTTGCCTGTTGTTTATCTCAAGTTTCCTTTTATGCCTGCTGCATTTTTTCCTCCCTTTTGTCAGCCTATAGTTCCTCTCATATCCCCATTATTGGCATCTGGTATATATTAGGCTATATCTTCTGAAGTATTATGCTTTCCAACCTACTTGGCTTCTTACTACTTTCAACTTATTGTCTGTGATTCAGGCCTTTCTATCTCTTCAAATAAACTACATTTTTCTGAAACCCTGTAAGATCTTTTCATTTCACCCTTTAGCATATGCTTCACAACACACCCTGCCTTTGTAATAACCATCATCCTCAGTTTGTTTAAATTTTTTCTTTGCTGGCATTTGCATTGCCCCACCATTCATTTAATTTATTTTATTTAATTTTGCTCTACAGCACTCTTTCTTTGCTCTTGGCACAATTTCTCACATGTTCATTTCCCAAAAGCATTTATCTTGGATTTTATTCCCTCATATATTTAATACTATTATGGTAGCACTAGTTTATTCTAGCACACTGTATTTTAACTTTTGCGTCTTTTTTGGTTGTGTTTGTAGAAGTCTTTATTATTTTCATCTGTTCTGATATCAGGTTATACCTGAAATGAAAATAATCTAGTTTGGATTATTTTACTGAGTTCATTTGCTGACAAAGTTGGTCTTGCCTTGTTTTTAATTAGGTAAAATTTGAAGGCTTTGTACATTGTTTTCAAATGCTTTAATAATTTGGTGTTTGTATAATTCCACCAGTTATTTTTTTGAAGAAATTTCCACTATATTTGTGACTCACAAGAACTAATGCATTGACAATGTTTTGTACAAGGCAGGGAAAGATTCATCAATAGACTCCAAGAGGACTTAAATCATGGTCATAGTTGACTGATGCAAGGTGATTACGCAGGGCACCATTATTGCACATTGAAAAGCCCTTAAAGACAGTGCTATTTTTTCAGGATTTGTTTATATGAGGAATAGCGAAACCTTTCAGTCAGATTAAAACAGAGTTGGATGACATTTAGTTTAATGTAGCTGTCAGGGGTGTTTGTGTGGGAGCAGACATTATTATGACAATGACATTGATGCATGACAGCTGTTATTCAGCCCTATTCTGTCCACTATGCCTTTTTGCTTGTTTTTAATGGGTAGCACAGGACAGCATAACACTTTTACAAGGCAGACACCTCTAACTTACTCCTACAATATCACAATAAGCTGCAGTGGTAGCTTTATTTCAGGTACTGGTCAATTGAGCTGTCTTATGTCTGGCATTAATAATAGACTCTGCATAGCACTAGACCTATAGTTAGGGATAGCTGTACGGAGGGAAGAGGCAATGTATTTATGTATTATGTCTTACAAGAATGTTGGTATAGTGCGAGAAAGTAGCGGACCGGAGTTCCGTTGTGGCGACCCCTAACCAGGAAAAGCCGAAAGACACAACAACATTCAGTTATCTAGTATGTTTCTGTATCTTGTCATTGTTTTTATATTCTGTTAAAGAGTGTTAATGATTATTAAGACAGACAGTTTTTATGTCCATTCATTGGTCAAGGCATAGATATCCTGGTCATAGATGGTCACTGCACAGAAACAAATTCTTAATTTATGGGAGTCATAATAAGCTTGCCAAGGACATGGTCATGTTCATAGTTTCATAGGCTGTTACTAAGCTAACAAAAACTAGTGCCCTTAAAAGCCTAGCTGCTCACCCCAAACCATTTTAGTCCCAAGTATCATGGGTGTCTATACTGGGGGGCATGTTAATAGTGATTCAACTAAGGACTAGTGTGGGGAAGTGTTAGGTTAATCATTTTATTATTGACAGACTCTGTCCATAAGGGACATGAGGGCCAAAACTGGGGTAAATTTATGATTTCCTATCCAATTGCTAAGGTTTAGTTTGAAGAAGATCAGGTATGAACTCTATTTTACATGGATAAGGAGATCCTTAGGGACACATATCTGACTCTCCAGCATGATCTCTGTATATTACAAGCAAAGTAAAGAGCCGTGGATCTATTGATTCTGGTGCTGTTTGCGCATCTGCAACAGATTAATCATGGCTGCGTCTGATGAACTCCTGTAAGCCAGACAAAGATCCTCTCTCAGCAGAATGTAAGAGACTGAAAGCACATAGATAGAACCTTTAAGTGATCAGTGTAGGATATGGTATTCAACTCCTGAATTCTCTGGTGAAAAGCCTTTGTGGGGATTCCAACTAGTGCAAGTGTCTGGTCAGATAAGTTGGATGATATTGAATTATTTTCTTACTACCTTAGCTACATGTTGGTCAAATGACAGATTGCTGTCCACATATGTTCCCAGATCAATTACTACTGAGTCTTTTATCGACGGCATAATTAACTTTGGTTGACAGTTTTCCAAGATATATTATCATGCATTTTTTTGGCATTGAGTTTTAGGCCATGGCTTTGACACCAGTAATTTGTCTGTGTTACATCCTCTTATAAGATGTTGATGTCTTGGGGGATTCTATAATAATTCTCAATTCAAAGTCGCCTGCAATCTTGGTAAAACAGAGGCCATGAATATTAGCCTTGAATTGTGAGAAGCAGATGCCAAACAGGAGCAGGCCCAGCATGGTGCCATGGGCTACTCTGCTGTTGACCAGTCTCTTGGTGAAGGTAGTCTCACCAATCCTGACTTCCTGAGTCATGTCTGTGCACCAGCTGGCAATCCAATTAATTATGTAGGGAACTGTTCCTAGCTCAGAGAATTTGTCAACAATGTCTGAGTGGGATATTGTATTAAATGCCTTTGTTAGGTCATGATATGCAGTATGCATTGTTTTCTCCTCATCCATTCCCTTGGTTACCCTCTTAAAGAAGTCTACTACATTAAATATTCATGACCTTCTCTTAGCAAAGCCAAATTGGGGTGGGTCTAGTGTATGTAGCTCGCCAATGTCCTTGTTTATCACTTCCCTGATAATTTGTTCCATAGCTTTGCATATTAGGCTTGTTAGTCTGATGGGGTTGTAGTTCCCTAGATCTGTTGATGGTCCATCTTTGTGGAGGGGAATGACAGTTGCAGTCCTCCTTTCACTTGCAACATAGTCGCTTTCAAGGTTGTAGTTGAAAAATGCCTCAAGTGGTTCTGATAGGTTGTGTTTTAGATGGTACAGAAGGCAACTGCGTATGTTGTCAAGTATCATGGAGGTGGCATTTTGGCTTTAGTGAGCTGCTAGCACCTCGATCCTGGAAATAATGGGGGTAGCATGTTGGGGGGGGGGTTCCTGGTGGAGCTGAGGAAGAGTGAGGGGTGATGTCTGGGCTGAATTTATTAGCCACTAGACTTGCTAAGTTACCTTGATTGATGAAGCTGGCACCATTCAACACCAGTTCAGCACACTGCAGTGTATTACCTTTAAGATTTTGGACATAGTGCAGAGCTGGAAAAGGCCTTGTGATTGCCTTTAGCCTGTGAAGCTGTCCTGACCTCATAGTTGGCCTTGTTGGCCTTTGTTAGACCTCTTAGTTTCTTGTTTAGCTGTATAAGAGAGCACTTGTCTTTAAGAGAGTTGTTCTTGAGGGGCGGAGCCTGAATGGCTAACTGAAGGCAACAGTACTTTTGAGCTCCATATAACTAGTTAAATAAGACAGGAAAAAATATTCCTTTTATTCTTCAAAGTATAAAATCTTATAGATAAAGGAATAATTTACATAATTAGAAACTTTAGTGAAGTTTTACAAATAATTTCTTCTCAAAAATCTTGGAGATATATTCACTTGTTAAAATGAGCAACTCAAAGAATTCTCACCAGGATGCTGCCTTAAAGAAGGAACTACAACAGATGGCATCTACCTTGCAGGAGTTGTCTTTGAAGATGGATGATTTTAAAGAGAACCTGGAAAATTTTAAAACAAGCAGTCAAAAACAGGCTGACACCCTCAAGGAAATGCTACAACAACACCAGACAAGGATAACAGGAATAGAGATTTCTTTAAATGACTTAGAAAGCAGACTTAAGGAAGAGGAAACACAGAAAGAACTGCTTCTTAAACAAAACACTTGGTTAATAAAGTAGATGAATTGGAAAATAGGGAGAGGAGAAATAACATCAGGATTTTGGGATTACCTGAAAACATAGAAGGTGAGGATATTATTTCCTTTTTATCAAGCTGGATCCCTGACTTTTTAAATTTAAAAGAAGGACTTTCCTTTGGCATTGAAAAGGCACATAGAGCTCTTGGGAATCTTGCCACTAACTCAAACTCTCCTGCTAGGTCAATAATTATCAAATTTCTTTCATACTTGGACAAGGAACTGATTTTAAGATCTGCTTGGAGGAAGGCACCTCTAAAATATAAACAGAGCCTGATAAGATTTGATAACGACTATTTATCTAGAATAATGAAACAAAGGAAAAAAGTGTGGCCAATGATAAAGTTTCTGAAACAAAATAACATCAAGGCACAACTTGCATATCCAGCTAAGATAAGAATACTGCATGCCAACGAAATGAGGACTTTTATTGACTTAGAGGAAGCCTCTTCATTTATTAAAACTAATAATGTGATTACTTTACTAGAAGATATGGATTGGATGTCACCTTCTCTCAAGAGAACAAAAACAAATGTCTGGACAGATGTCAAAAAGAAGAAACTAAAGACTGATACTGTTACAGCCAAATCTCTCAAAGCATCTACTATGATATGAATTGTTTTAAAATAATTTTAAAGGACCAATGTTACTGTTGGAATTTTAAAACAAAGGTAACTAACTATTGGAATCTTTATCTATATTTTTTGAAAATAGATGACACATGAGAGTTTTCACATTACCTCAGGTATGCAAAACAGGGTACTTTTCTTTCACAGAAGGAGGGTTATCAACATACATAGTATATGTGTATTTTCTCTTAATTTTCTCTTTTCTTTCTCTCTTCTCTCTTTTCTCATTATTTATTTTAACTGCATCTTGTCTCCCTTTCTAAATTCTCCCCTATTTACTATACTAATATAGCCTGTATATATTTAATAACTCACTATCTATACATAGATAAATGTTGTGTCTTTCGGCTTTTTCCCAGTAAGGGGTCGCCACAGCAGAACTCGGGTCCGCTAATGATCGGCAGTAACTGAATCCAAAAAACACGTAAGGTTAACAACTAAGTTAATACAATGGCCACCTCGGTGAGACCAATAAGCATACCAGTCACTTAATCCGGCAAGCGGAACACATAGGAGGACATGATTAGTTGAGAGCTTGCTCAAGGAAAGCAAATCAGTCTTTACACTTGGAATTAGAGCAGTTCTGCAATGCATTTTTGTTTTTGCCCAAAAACAGAGTTTCAAGGGAATTTGTGTTCATCCTAAAATATACTTTCCCACTTTATACACTGCTGTTGCTGCAATCTTTTGAATTTTCGTCAATAAATGTGTTCCGCTTGCCAGATTAAGTGACTGGTACGCTTATTGGTCTCACCGAGGTGGCCATTGTATTAACTTAATGATCGGCAGTAGATTTTTATGAAACGCCGAGGTGCCAGCTCGATGCCCATCCTTCAACAAAGGCACACCCATTTATGCACGCATGTCTTTTGAATGCTACCCGACTGCAGGGAGGACATGTAGACTCCACACAGAAGGCACTCCCAACCCAAGCCGAGAATCGAACGGGAGAACCTCTTGCTGTGAGGTAACAACGCTACCGCCATACCATTCAAACAATAGTCTAAAATAATGTAATTTTAAGGTAGACTAATTGGAATAGTGAACATAATTAATTGTTATTACAATATTTATTAGATTAATGATAGTCACTGTTATGCTTATTGGGACTGGGGACGTGTTCGTGATTAACTCTGAAATGTTCCATTCATGTACATATGTCCTTTGAATTATTTCCTTTTAGTATGAACAAATACATAAAAAAAGGGAGGGAAAATGTACTGTTGGTTAAGAGAAGTGAAGCTTTTTTCACATTCTATTTGTGTTGCCATAGCAACAGTAAACAATTGATGCAGTTTCTAAGGACACTGAATCTGCAAAGTGCATTTAGCATCACAGATAAATAATACGAAAAAGTAATGTTGCTTAGTTATTAAAATGAAAAACAACCTAAACAAGGTAAAATAAATACATAGGATTATTTGTCAATATTTTATGATTTCTCCTCATAGGATTACATATTCCAGGAAACACAACTGAAATGTTCCTAAACTACATGTGCACCGAAATGTAGCTGTTTGATTAAAAAGTATTACTCACTTTAACATGCTGATTTCACAAGCTGTCTGCACTGTAAAAGTTACATTTTATATGTTACTTGGAATTGTCAGTCTTTAGAGCATATGAAAAGATACATATTACTTTTTGCAACATGTTATCTTTGCAGTTACCTCACATGCTGTACAAAATCACTTGGTAACTGATAGCTATTCATTTAAAATATCAGTTTAAATATTAAATGTGCCATTGAAATTCTATTGACATTTTGACAAAATATAATCTGAACGACTTGAAAGAAGTGAAGTAATGTATAGATTTCAAAGACAGTTCTTGACACTACACTTGTTGTGTCTTTCGGCTTTTCCCAGTTAGGGGTTGCCACAGCGGAACTCCGGTCTGCTAATGGTTGGTAGTTGATTTTTACGTGCCGAGTTACCAGCCCTGATGCACAACCTTCAACGAAGGTACGCCCATTCATGCATGTCCCCACACAGAAGACGCTCTAACTGAGAATCGAACCAGACAGCGTCTTACTGTGAGGTGACAAAGCTACTGCAGCACCACCACCGCTTCTTGACACTACACTAAAAGTAAAAATATATTCACAAGGAAGTATTGAAATGTTTTAGTCTTCCAGTTAAAATAGCTTACTGTCAACATTTTGCGATATCAGAAAGTTTCAACAGCTAGGAAATTACTATTCTTTGTCTTTATAATGATTATTAGACATATGTTAGACTGCTTAGTTTAATGAATTGTAACATATGTTTATGAGGAAAAATGGACTCAATTACTCTCATTGGACTACTACACATTCCTGGAAACTCAACTGAAATATCCCCAAATTACTTGTGAATTTAAATGAAACTGCCTGATTAATAAGCATAGTTTACTTTAACAACTTGAATCCATAAGCTATCTGCTCTATATATGCTACATTATATATGTCACTTGCATATGACAGGCTCTAGAGCACACGAAAAAACACATATTATTTTTGCAACATGCTATATTTGCACTAACCATACATTCTAAACTAACTCAATTGGCAAATGACAAGTTATTTGAAACATCAGTCTAAATATTAATTGTGCCCTTGAAATATTGTTGCCGTTTTGACAAAACAAAATCTGAATTGAAAAAGGAATGATTTGAAGAAGTGAAGTATTGTACAGATTTTGAAAGACAGCTGTTGACACTACAATATAAGTAGAAATGTATACATGCAAGGAAAAATTGAAATGCTTTATACTTTTAGTTAAAATAGCTTATTGTTAACTTTTTGCTTTATCAGAAAATTTAAAGAGCTAGGAAATTATTTCTAATTTGTCTTTATAATGTTTACGAAAGTGATGTTAGTCACTGACTTGTTTAATGGATTGCAAGTCATGTACAAGACGGACTACTGAATGTTATTAGTGTTTACCTATGTTTGCTGAATTTGTGGTGGTACGGTGGTAGCATTGTTACCTCACAGCAAGAGGTTCTCCTGTTCGATTCTTGGCTTGGCTTGGAAGTGCCTTCTGTGTGGAGTCTGCATGTCCTCCCCGCGATTGGTTAGCATTCGAAAGACATGCGTGCGTAAATGGGTGTGCCTTCGTTGAAGGTTGGGCGTCGAGCTGGCACCTCAGCATTTTATAAAAATCTACTGCCAATCATTAGCAGACCGGAGTTCTGCTGTGGCGAACCCTTACCGGGAAAAAGCCGAAAGACACAAGACAAGTACTGATTTAAAGTAAGGGAAAGAAAGGGAAGGGAAATCTCTGCTTTTGGTCAAGGGAGGAGAGGCTTAAGAGTATTGTAACTGCCCTGAGAACTCTCTAAGATGCTCTAAATATTATTTGATTAATACTTACCTAAGGTAAGTCTTGATTACCATATAGGTACTTTCACATTCATTCTAGACCTGATATGATTATCCATATTGGAAGCAGGAGGTGCCCTATGCAGGATGGGAATTGTCAGGGTGATCATAGTTCATTCTTAGACTCTGCTTTGTAAATCTATAAATATGTAAAAGCATTACGCACTAGAATGTAGGGCGCCTCTACTCTGAGTCAGGATACCACAGATAAGCCATGTCTTTTTATAAGTGTAAGTTGAAGTTGGTGAGCTGAAGAGTGGGAAAGTAAAGGAAGACAGTACAGTAAATTCATATTTCATTGGTAATCACTCATTATCTCCTGTAGAGTCCTTTTAGTCAAATTATTTTAGTAATAATCTATGTGTTGTTGGCTTATTTAGTGTATACTCCTCTGCTGTATTTAATTTATCCAAGATGACATATCTGACATGTTTGGAATCTCTTAAGGGTAACTAAATATTGGAAATTTTCTAAGTGAACATAATAATTGTTTACACTACTAACATTCCATCCTGATATATAAAATACTATAGAACAATAATAGAATAATATAGAATTTCATATCTCTTTTAAGAAAATTCTCCATATAATAATTTAACATATGGAGCTCAGTTGATTTTGTTGGCTAAAGGTATGAGTGATAATCCAATGGATTTATCTTTATCTATTGGATTAGGAATGACTTTCATTCCATGTTTAATGGGAAATTCATATTTACTTGTATTTTATACTTTAGAATTAATGTTTTATAGAAGTACTTTTTTTAAAGCCTGACCAGAATTTTACCCTACTTATATTTAAAGAAGAAAGAACATTAAATTACACTCCCAAGTTTACATACATAAAAATAACATCCAATGTTATCAGATAATATGGTATAACTACTATAATCAAAATAAAAAAAGAAGCAAAAAGTTTCTTCCAACAATAACTTGAAATGGATTTAACATTCTTATGATTAAATACTAATGGCTTAAATAATGCAAATAAAATATCAAACTTACTAAAATATTTAAATCTAAATAAGGCACAAGTAGTATTTCTCATGGAAACACATTTTAAGATTAATTATATCTTTATTTGGACCCTAAGGACTATACAATCTTAGCCCAATCATCCTATAGAACAAAGACAAAAGGAGTATCAAGTCACTGGAAAAAAACATCATCACTCCAAATGTTATTTATAAATATTAAGACAAAGAATGTCTACTAGCATTTGTTATAATTAAATGTAATAACAGAATATGGACCTTAGCTAATCTATATTGGTTCCCAGGAACTGGAGCAGAAATGGTTAAAAAACACCTAGATTTTATTTCCAACAATTATAACAGAAATCTTATACTGGGAGGAGACATTAATTGTACCTTAGAAGCTTCTGAAACCACCAAGAAGTCTTTTTGCATAGCAACTATTTCAAAATCCTTAAAAAATGGATTGATTCATTTCATTTAATTGACACTTTTAAAGTAAAAGATGATAAATCCTTATTATCATCCCATAAAGACCATAGATTTGGAACACAAACTAGAATAGATAAATTATTCGTAGTTTAAAAATCCTCAACTTCTCAATAGTTCCATGCCCCTTCTCAGATCGTGACTCTCTGATAATGTAGCTCCAAATAGAGTTTAAACCTTTAATCATCTCAACCAAAATTCCATCATATATCACAAAAATTAAAGAATTCAGACCCTGGATGTTTCAGACCCTGGATGTTGTCAGAACTACAATTATTTCTTGAAATTAATAATACAACAGAAATTGGTAGAGTCATGGTTTGGGACTCATTAAAATTGTATTTATTTGGTAAGACCCTTAACTGGTACAAAAACAAAGTTAGATAGTGAGAATCTGAATCATTAGACTTGCAAACCAGACTCTTGACAGCAAAATCTAAAAAATAATCAGAATTGTCCAGAAGTCAAAAAAGAGATCGAGGAATTAAATAAAAAGTATAATGAAATTCTAACACACAAAATTTCTCTAGCTTTGGAAAAATTAAAAATAAACACATTAGCCACCCCCCAGATATCTGCATAACTTATCGACAAGAATTAAAATACAATCTAAAGCAAATAACATTAGTAGTATATATCATGAAAAGAAAGGGGAAAAAAGTATCAGATATAGGAAAAATCCTTGAAGCATTTTGTTTCCATTATATGGAACACTTCAAAAAAGAAGATTTAGATACCAACCAAATAAACCTAGATACAAACCCTATCAATATAAAAAAATCCTGAAAACTTAAAACTAGACCTAGTAAAACCTATATCCTACAAATAAATTGTTGACAAGATAAAATAAAGTAAATCTAATAAAGCTCCAGGGATAGATGGTATAATTACGGTGATTTACAAACTCTTCCCCTCAACAGTAATCTCCCTTTTTCATAAAACTTTGCTAGAAGTCCAGTCAGAAGCAAAAATACCACCCTCGTGGAAATATTCTCTCATAACACCAATTCTAAATGATAATAAACCATCAGACCTTTGCACCTCATACAGACCTATATCATTACTGAATAATGATTACAAAATATTCATGTCAATACTAGCTAACAGAATGAAAATCCCACTTTCAAAGTCAATTAATAATGATCAAACTGGATTTTTATATAACAGGCATACACCTGATAATATTAAAAAGATAGTTAATCTTATAGATTATGTGAATAAAGAAGATAGAGAAGCACTTGCAATTGGATTAGACATAGAAAAAGTCTTTGATTCCCTCAACTGGGAATATCTATTTAAAACTTTAACATTGTTTGAATTTCCTCCTCCCTTCATCTTATTACTACAAAACATATATATTAATAACTTAGCCTACATTAAATTAGGTCCTTTCACCTCAGAAAATTTCCATATAATGAAAGGCACTAAACAAGGATGCCCACTTTCTTCTATTTTATTTGCTTTGGCTATAAAAATACTTGCAGAAATAATATGCAATAATCCAAGAATAAAAGGAATAGAAGTCGATGACCTGTACATATCTAAAAATAATACTTTTTGCTGATGATATTTTATTAACCCTATCAAACTCCAGAGAGTCATTAGGAGAGCTAGAAGAAGTAATGGAGAAATGTTATATGATTTCAGGTCTACACTTTAATAGATTAAAATCAAAATTTCTATTTTTAAATAAGAAAAAAGAACTACACGTTACAGATAAGTCTATCATCGGAAAACAAGAACTTAACGTTAAATTATTTAGGAATAGTGTTATGCAAAAATATAAACAAAACAATATTAATAAATTATAAAAACATTATTGAAACAATAAAACTGTACATAGAAAAGTGGAACAAAATTATATTAACTTTTGAAGACAGATTGCAATTAATAAAAATGGTCTTATTGCCAAAAATACTATATGTAGCATTAGCAATACAGTTAATTCCTGAAATATGCATTCTTAAAGAAATAAACTCATGTTTAATAAAATTTTTATGGTATCCAAAAAAGAATAGAGTTGCTCTAACTCATCACATTAGACCCTGGAAACAAGGAGGGTTGAACTTCCCAGAAATAGAAACATATATAAAAGCATCTGTGCTTAAAACTACAATAGACTGGATAAACCCAAATTATTTTGCCAACTGGAACGAATTAACAATGGCTATATTAACAAATGAATTTAATCTGTTAAAAAATGTTTAATAGTAGACAAATCAAACAAACCCTGGTACATACTATGCATAAGTATGCAATATAATATAACAAAACCTTCTAAAACAGCACTGATTAATCATTACATCAATTCCTTTAGGAAACTTATCAATGCAAACATAGATCTCAAACTTTGGTTTGACCTTTTTACCCTGTTTGCCATCACTAAGAACTTTCCTCACAAAATATATAGGGAAACAATAACCTCCTGGGAACAAGATGAATTCTTATGCTGGTTTCAATGTATAAATAAATTAAATGTTTTAGATATACATATGATAAAAACTGCTTACAATATTCCAACACAGGACTGGTTAACCTTCCAAAGCATTCTAATGTGCACTCAAGATTTATGCAGATTAGTTAATAATTCTTCATTTAAAGATATTCCCAATCTAATATGTTTTCTGTATGAATTTATATATAATAATTGTGAAAAGAAAAATTCCATTTCAAATCTATATAAAGAGTTAATAACATATAAAACAATTCCCAAACCATCATACTGGCAGTTCTTAACAAAAGGTCAGTCATTGCAGTTAACAGAAGAAATTAAAACTAACATCTTGTTGTTTGTCTTTCGGCTTTTCCTGGTTAGGGGTCACCACAGTGGAACTCCGGTCCACTAATGATTGGCAGTTGGTTTTTATGGTGTTGAGTTGCCAGCCCGACGCCCAACCTTCAATGAAGGCACACCCATTCAATGCATGTCTTTCGAATGCCCACTCGACCATAGGGATGACATGCAGACTCCACACAGAAGGCACTCCCAACCCAAGCCGAGAATCAAACGGGAGAACCTCTTGCTGTGAGGCAACAATGCTACCGCTGCACCACCGCGGAAATCACTATCAGTTAATTACACCTCTAACACACAGTACTGGAAAATATTTAACTGGAAATACTTACATAGAGCATTTTTAACACCAGATAGAATTAAAAAGACCAGTACTACTACAAATGTTTTTTGCTGGAGGAGTGAAAAGTCGAACAAAGCAGACTGGATTCATATTTTTTATGAATGCAATAAAACTAAATCATATTGTAATGGAATCAATCATTTTTTACAAGCTTTATTTAGTGAATCCTTTGCCTTAACCAAAGTATCTATAATTCTAAATGTAAATGAAGGTCCCTACCTAAATAAGACAAATATGTATTTGTTATAGACTCACCAAACAAAAAGTCTATTGCACTAAAGTCACTCTGCCTACCACAAGCAAAGTCCAAAGAACACAATAAGGCAGAGGACTCCACGTAGAGCTGGTCAAATCTTTTATTCAATAAAATCAAAAATAAAACCTTGTATAAGTGCTTTCAGGCTACATGCCCTTTATCCGCTGGTTTTATAATAATACTTTCATTCTATATCAATCTATCAAGTGCCATCCTTTGTGTTCTAGACATATTATAAAATTGTTTCTTTCGATCATTTTTAAAATACTCTTCTACTTCCTGTTTGCATAATTTAACAGACATAGCAGGGCAAAATATTGGCATATAGTCACTCGGTTGCCATAAGTTCTTATTCACTTCAAGCATATCATTCCCCTTAAACATTTGTTTTAACATGACATTCCTAGCAAAACTTAAAACATCTAAAATAACTTGACTATGATCAGACATGGCATCTGGAACAAAGGTCAAGCCTTTGTTCAATACTTGCATTTGTTCAACACTAAGCTCAAAATCAGATAAATTATAAACAATATTAGAGTCACCTACAATCATCACTGAAAATGTATCCATCTGGTTGAATGTGCTTTAAAACTTATATTAAGTCTTTACCCAAGAATATTGAAGGACACAGCACAGTTTGTTTCATCCTTGTCAGAGCATTTAACCAAGGTGGATGATAAGAAATTTATGTTTTTCACACTGGATGTGAATAATCTTTTCACAGTGATTGATAATAAATATGGTATTCAAGCAATAGAGAGTATATTACTTAATAAGACACAATTTAACATGGACACTATTCAAAGAATCAGTAAGCTCTTGAATATTGTCCTGGAATATAATATTTTCACTTGTCAGGGAGATTATTATAGGCAACAACAGGGTATAGCCATGGGCACACCCTGTGCAAACTCATATGCCAACCTAGTGTTGGCATATTGGGAGGACAACACCATATTTGAAGTTACACATGCATGGACCAATAATTTATGCTTTTATGTATGTTTTGTTGATGACATTTTCTTTATATGGGATAGCACAGAACAAGAACTGAAAGCTTTTATAGCTTATTTAGAAGGGAGTTCTGAATTTTTCAGGTTCTCTGTCAACTATTCTGAATTAACTATAGACTTTTTAGATGTATGCCTAACTAGCCGAGACGGAGGTGGCTTGATGATGTCGCTATATAGAAAAACCTGTTGGCGTAACAGTTTGCTACCTTTTGGTAGTATGCACCCACATCATACCTTTGACAACATAGTCAAAGGGCAAGTATGTAGGATTTCAAGACTATGTAGTGAGAATGTTAAATTTCATGAAGAGGTGGACAACCTTCAAAATAATTTAATGCTGAGGGGCTACAAGTGTGATAGGCTAGAATCCTTAATAAGATAGTAGTAATAAGAAGTAGTAAGACCAAATGCAATAACACCACCAGACCTTGGCTTAATAGACTGGGTGGAACAACTGCAAATAATGAACAACGGGATATCACTTGATGGTAAAGGCAGAACTAATATGGTACTCACATACAGTAGTGATGTGGGTAACATTTGTGAAATTATTAAACATCATTGGCAGGTGTTACATACGGATCTGAAGTTGAAGGAGATTTTAGTTATTGCACCAAATGTTGTGTTTAGGAAAAATAAGAACTTGAAAGATATACTCTGTAAAGAACCTAAGCATTATGTAATAGAGTAATTTACTTATAAGGAAGATAGCCACACATCCATGCCACCAGTGTAGAGCATGTCAATATATTCTGCAAGAATATACATTTATACATCTGAGGATGGGTAGACAATACACATTTAAGGGATATGCTGATTGTAGAACAAAGAATTTAATGTATATAGCTGTGTGTCAGAATTGTGATTCATATTATGTGGGTAAGACCAATACAATGTTTAAGACGAGGATATTCCAACATATGTCAGATATTAAGCATTCCAATGAACATAATGCACTAGCTCAACATTTAAGAGTGAATTTGAATCATACATTTCTGTTTATGGCAATACAGATGATTACTCCCAATGTTAGAGGAGGTGATTTATTCAATGATACGGAATGTGCAGAAACTAGAAGGATTATAAGACTTGGGGCGGATAAGCCACCAGGTATTAATGCTGTTGTGCCTTTAAAAACTATCCTTAAGAAAAGGAGGGTAAAATATTGAAAGCTGATTGGTTGCTTTGTATTTTAAAAATGGTCTTTTGTGATGTTCTTTGTTATCTGATGAAGGGCATGTAGCCAGAAAGTGCTTATACAAGGTTTTATTTTTGATTTTATTGAATAAAAGATTTGACCAGCTCTATGTGGAGTCCTCTGCTTTATTGTATTTGTTATAGACAATACTTGCTATATCTAGGAAATGCGTAACCAGAAGGTGGAATTCAAATACACTCCCGACCTTGGAAGAATTCTACACTTTACTGAAGACAACTACATTGATGGAAATAAAAATCAAAGAACTGCTAATCTATCCCAGGCCATTGGTATATAATCCTTGGAAGAAAATTATATCTTTGTTGGACACTCTGCAATAATCAGTATTGTATCTCTGTTAACTGATCTGTTAATTCTATATTTAATAACATACAGTGTATATAATTGAAAGTCAGGCTATTGTAAATATTATATATAATTGTTTAAAATTATATTTAAAAATATTATGTAAATGTCATTTTAATTGAAAAAAAAATATTTGAGTAAAGAGAGTTGTTCTTCCTGATTTTGGCAATGAGTTGTCTTGAAACGAGATGTAGAGGATACAATAACTAATTATGTTATTGTAAATGGATATGACATACCTCATGCCACAATTTGTTCATGTAACCTTTCTTTTGAAAGATTGCTTTAGACACAACTTTTTTTCTTGGAGACCCAAGTCAAGTGAAGAACTTTTAACTTACTATTTCAAAAATTTCAAATGTTTTATTGATTTAATCATAGGTAGTTACAATTTAAAAGATATACATCCCTGAGCATATACAATCAATAATTGGCATGACTTCTTTCATTCTTCATTTACAGAAATATTAAAAGCTAAGTCAATTATGTTTTATAAAAATTTAAAATCCCAACATCAATAGTAACATTGCAAATATCACTTTTTTCTTTCAGTCTCTTACTATTATCACTATTATTCCTTTTGTGATTCGGCCTGTATATTGTTTCATTTGTAGAGAGCAATGGATAATTCTTGAATCAATACATAATCTTCTGTGATAAAAAACAAAAACAAATCATCCATCTTGGGGACAAAATGTTTTTTGCAAGAAAGTAGCCATAGCCTCTTCACAGATTTCAGTTTCCAATAAAATATGATAAAATACCCTGTTTAACTTATTTACCACAAAGACAATGAGAAGCATGTTCTACCCAACTTATCAAACTCTAAAAAGAAGTTGCTT
Source organism: Protopterus annectens (assembly GCF_019279795.1). NCBI lineage: Eukaryota > Metazoa > Chordata > Ceratodontiformes > Protopteridae > Protopterus > Protopterus annectens. The sequence continues at coordinate 1,658,508,785 of NC_056732.1, forward strand.
TGAAAAGGCTCAAATATATATGTGTGTGTGTGTGTGTGTGTGTGTGTGTGTGTGTGTGTGTGTGTGTGTGTGTGTGTGTGTGCGCATGTGGACTGCTCATTATATTGACAGATTTTTTGTCTGTTATGTTTTGTTGACAAAAAAAATGATTGACAAAGTGGCAAAGGATCATCATAATCCTAGGTTGTGGAACGTGCACATTCCCTAGCACTGCATGATCTGAGCTGGTATATATAAGTAGAAGATGGTGTGGGAGATGTAGCCCCCCCCCCCACATGCATGCTGCTGATGGCATCACTGTTTTTGGTTCGGATATTCCAGTTTTATGTCAGAGAGCATGTGCACTAAATTGTCAATCTTATGAGATCAATGAGTTAATATTGATTATGTGTAAGACAATCTAATGTTCATTAGATCAACTTACGCATACCCACTCCCTACATGTACATATGTGTGTGTGTGTGTGTGTGTGTGTGTGTGTGTGTGTGTGTGTGTGTGTGTGTGTGTGTGTGTGTGTGTGTGTGTGTGTGTGTGTGTGTGTGTGTGTGTGTGTGTGTGTGTGTATATATATATATATATATATATATATATATATATATATATATATATATATACTTATTATAACTGAATGACCGAAACATTTGTGTTTGTAATATTTACCAGTAAACATAGACAGTGCAGTCATTGACACACTGCTACAAAAGTGTGCACGTATAAGCTAAAGTTAGTCATCTGCACAGTTACTGATGTGTGTGCATGTACCAGCTCGGTCTGCCATTTTGTACAAACAATGTAGTGTATGCATACACCAGCTGGGTGTGACATTTGTACAATTACTGAGATATGTGTAGGTACCAGCAGGGTATGTCCTTTGCACAAGTACTGATTTGTGTGCATGTACCAGTTGAGTCTGCCATTTTGTACAAATATAGAAGAGTATCCATGTACCAACTGATTGTGTTATTTGTAAAAGTAGTGGATTATGTGCATGTATCATCTTGGTGTGCTATTTGTACAACTGATGAAGTGCATAAATACACCAGCTAGGTGTGCCATTTCAGGAGGGACTGATCTGGGTGTGCCATTTCAAGAAATACTGAGGTGTATGTATGCACCATCTTGGTCTGTCCTTTGTACAAGTACTGAAGTGCATGAATGTAGCAGATGGTTGTGAGTATGCATGTGTCAGCTGTGTCTACCATTTGACAAGTATTATATGTATGTCTGTGTATCACTTGGGTGTCCCATTTTTACATACATGGTAATACGAAGAAGATGGAAAATACCACTTCATGCAGGCTACAATCTTCATTTGTTTTATGCTGCAACTCACCAGGCTTGTGCCTTTCACTAGTATATCAAATGGGTTTTGTAGTATAGTTAGAGAAAGATTGTTTATTTATTTGTTAGTTTCTGTGCAGACTTGGTAAGTGAACTGGTCATTTTTACACCATTTTCAGACAATTAGGCCATAAGGACAAGGGTAAAACGTTTCCATATTTATGGAACTCAACTCTTTTTTTTTGGAATGAAAAATTATCTGTATTACTCAGAAAAGATGGACATAATACATGAAAATAAAGACCATTTCATTGCTGTCTCATTTTGTCCAAAGCAGGCTTTATAATACGAAGAATCAAAGAAACGAGCAAGCAAATAAAAAAGTTACTGCTCTGGGTTAAGAATGAGAAAGTCTACCCCCCCCCCCCCGTGCAGAGTACTTTTCCCCTGCACATTTTTGTTATGTAACATTTCAGAAGTAAACAGCTAAGACAACCAGCACGCTGGAAAAAGCCTTATTTGGCATCCTTTCAACCCTTTTACCCCCCAAAAATATATTCTTGGGATTTGAGGACCAAACAAAAAAAGGCCTGCAAGTAAACCTATCTTTACTATCAACACACACACACACACACACACACACACACACACACACACACACACACACACACACACACACACACACACACACACACACTGTCTTGATGGGTGTGCATAGATCACTGTTCAAATTATAGTCAATATAAGTGTTACAGTGAGACACGGTGGTGCAGCAGTTAGCATTGTCGCCTCACAGCAAGAGGTTCTCCGGTTCGAGTCTCGGTGCGGAATCTGCATGTCCTCCCTGTGGTCGCGTGGGTTTCCACCGGGTGCTCCGGTTTCCTCCCACATCCCAAAGACATGCAGTAGGTGGACTGGACACTCTAAATTGGCCCTAGGTCTGAGTGTGTGCATGTGTGTGCCTTCTGTAGAAGGTTGGGTGCCGGGCTGGTAACTCGACACTGTAAAACTCCACTACCAATCATGAGCAGACAGATGATCCACTGTGGCGACCCCTAACTGGGAAAAGCCAAAAGAAGAAGATAAGTGTTACAGTGAGACCAGCAGAAGGGAGCTCCCTCTCTTCCAATCTATGCCAAAGAATTATATTCATTCATGTTGCGGGAATATTCCTCATTCCTTAGGGATATTTGTAGTCTCTGTAGTCAAAGTTATGGGACAGGCTTTTGAATACCTACTTTATCACATTATATGGCAGTAAGGGATGTGTGAAAGAAATGCAGAAAAGGAACCTAACTCTATTTTAACAAAACAAACCCATACTATGCACACCATGTCAGTCGTGCTTCTCTCTTTCTGGCCACTTACTGTTCCATGTGTAGTCAGTTACCAATGGCCAGTTGATTGATTTTGAAAATGAACATACTTGGTTGCAAAGGAAGTGCCCACTCCTCATCAGCAAGCGCCCTATTCCCACCACCCCGTCATCATATTCTTTACACTTGCAGGCCACACCCACACTACTACTTACCTCACATCCTGCACTCCCCGCTAGTAAGTACCTCATGTCCCACATTTCAGATACCAGCAAATGTTTGACTCAGTATTTTGACACTAATCAATTTATTACAAATTCCAATAAGTATAGGTGTACAGTGTGCAGTCTGGGGGGAAAGGTCATTAAAGAGGGTCAAGCAGACTGGCGATCAGACCGTTTCGATCAGTGGCAGGGCGGTCAAATACCATATGGTATTTTATACACGTTGTTAAATAATTGCAAGCATATTGCCAGTGTGGAAAAAGGATGACTGGGATGAATTTATTAGAATGGCAAGTAAAATCAAACTTATCTCAAAGGGATGGGATCACTATAGGCGGTGGCTGCATAGGCGGTTTACAACTCCTTTAGATTTTTAACAGGTAGGAGCTTCAGGTGAAATAGTTTGCTGGAGAATGGGAATAAACAGGTCAGGCATGTGCAAATGTTTTGAGAATGCAGAGTTTTGGAGCAATGCTAGCTAGATGTTATTAATGAAAAGGAATCTATTATGAAAGAAATGTGTATAGGAATTGGTAGTGTTGCTTGTTGGGATTAGGAGGGAATGAAGAGGACTGGACCATTTAAGAGAAAATTATGTTAGTGTTGAGAGGATGCGTACGGAGATTGATTGCTAAAGCCTGAAAAGGCCATTTTATTTGGAAAGCAAGTGTGATTGGAACTACAAAGAAAAGATCCAATAATTGAGCTTTATGTGCACAGGAGTCAAGTCAAGAAAGAATAAAAGTAGAATATCCTGAAAATCGATTAAAGTATGATTGTTTATATAATAAATAGTAGTTTGACTGGGGGATGCTAAAGAGTTAGTTAAAGGAAGGGAATGTGTTTTGTTCATTGTGGTAGACATATTTAGATTTTGTTTGGCATGTTTTGAAATGGCTTGTATACATTTTCCTTATATGATCAACTTTGTTGCAAAATATTTTGTGTATCGAGTTTCTGATTTGTTTAATTTGGATTTTTTATGTAGATTTTTTTACATTAAATGCTTCTATATTGTAAATCCTTTAATAAACAGTAATAAAAAATGTCAATTACTCTGCTTAGTGACTTATTCTGTGAATATTATTAAACTCAGTAAAAACGACAATCACTGCATTCATGGTCCCTTGTCACTGCCTTCACATGTACTATATACAAATGTCTTGCTTCACAGCTCTTTCGACTACTCTGTAAAGAACTAGAGCTTACTCCAAAATCCACTCCCTACCCTTGTCACTTAAACATCATCCCCAACACAACACAACCCTTAAACATTCACTCTGCCCTCCTCTGCAAACTCTTAACATTCCAGCTACTTACACTACAAGTTCAGTACAACTCCTGTACTTTCTTATTATGCAGTTGGTAACACTGCTTTCTCCTCACACATCTACTTATCAGCCTGCTAAGGATCAGAGGCTACAGTGCACACTAATGCATTTACTGTAGTTACCATTAATACTTTCACATAACGACAGTCTTTCACAGTGACTTATGATATGTAATCCGAGTTGCAGTGCTTCATGCTTATTAGAAGATACACACTTTCCTGTCCCCTTCACTACATGGTGGGTAGGCATTTTACACTACAACCCACAGCTCAACACTCTACACCTATTGGACCACTAACATTTTAACAAAGTGTAGCTGACTCATAAAAAAGGCAGCCTAAAAATAACCATTTTCATTATCTGCATATTTCTGTTTCAGTTAGGCGATAATCAGCCCAACCCAGGATGATTATTACCCAACAACACTGTAAGATTAATTATTATACGATACCAACTTCTTAGTATTCATAAATGTGAATGTTGATTGCACAGCCCAATATGCATGCCCATTGTAATTGCAGTAAATTGCAATAAAAAGAGGTCAGTAAAGTTTTCTTGAGAGGCCATGTTTTCTTTTAGAAAATGCACAATTAGTTCAACAGTGAAATATTTTATCCAGACAGAAAAAAACAAAAGTGTGAGGAATATCAGGGATGTTCTGCAAAGTATGAAGAAGTGATAATTATACTTACTGGCAGTACAATTGATTGTACTGCAGGTAACCATATCTTTCAAGTCAACAGACTTTTGCAGAATGCCCCAGACATTAGAATTATGTATTTGTGATAGTACAGAAAATTTCACTGTGATTTGAAAAGCTATTATTCTAATTTATTTCCAGTTCCAGACATTAAAAATGTAAGTGCAACGTGCCCTTTCACAGAATAATACAGAAAAGATGTCAACATATATAAGGAATGCAAAAGAAAAAGATATAGGTGGAATTTAATAAATCTTACACTGTCTTATTTTCCATGTAGGCATAGTGCCACACTGCTTACAAGAAAGTAAGAAGGTTTTAGATTCAGTAAACACAGCTGGTTGGCACGCATGCATGTGCTAACACAGAAATATCCATGGCATGTAAATCACCTCATAAGCAGGTGAATTCCATGCAAATGAGTCAGGCAGAGAGATGCAACAAGCAGATAAGCAGCTCTGCAGACCCCGTGGCAGTGTCCTTAGTGTACACAGAAAAATTCCATGTACAGGAGTGTAAACAGAAAAAAAGGGGTTGTAAAAATGTAGGTAGATAGACAGAAATGGCATAACACATACAGATATGAATGAAACTATCCACTGTGTGTCTGAAAAAATAAGAGAAATAAGTTAAAATAATTTATTTTTTTAATAATCTGTGCATGTTTGCACAGCGTGCTGCAGTGCATGAACATGCTTCATTAAAAAATAAATAAATAAATAATAAAAAAACCTTGGAAAAACAAAAGTAATATTATGTGACAGAAATATATTACAGGACCCTGTGTGGACTATATGCAGTGGTGTACTGGTGCTGTTGCTAAGATGGTAGTGTTTTGAACTGTGTTGTTTCTAGGGTCTGAGCACAGATCCTTATGCAAATGAGGTGGAGTTACTGAATAGCACAAATGAGTATCCTTGTTCACATATCCCCTCTGTGTAGGCACAGAACCATGTTGGTGTCCACACAAGAGGTAGCTGACATCAAGGAAGAGTGTGTCCAATAACCTCTAAGCTGATTTGACCTTAGCTGTGTCTTTTTGCATGTCACACCACCTTGCTGAGTGTGGAAGTATGGAGGTGCATGTGCAGTAAGTGCTAAGCTTTGTTTACCTACTGTGTTTCCATGTGTTTGAGTGGCGTGCCACCTTACTGAGTGTGGAAGTATGGAGGTGTGTGCAGTAAGTGCTAAGCTTTGTTTACCTACTGTGTTTCCATGTGTTTGAGTGGCGTGCCACCTTACTGAGTGTGGAAGTATGGAGGTGTGTGCAGTAAGTGCTAAGCTTTGTTTACCTACTGTGTTTCCATGTGTCTGAGTGGCGTGCCACCTTGCTGAATGTGGAAGTTGCAGGTCTGCTATATCTGTATGTGCTAGATGTTGAAGCCATTGCTGCTGCTGCTGCTGACAATAGGCCTAGACAGAGAAGAAGAATAGTGTTTAGGCTGAGGGTAACCTTCCAGGAGCTACATGAGCTGGAGATTGTAGAGCTCTACAGGGTGGACAGGGACATACTACAAGAACTCGCTGAGCTCTGCCACCCTCAACTCAGACCCAGAGCCAACAGAGGGGAACCCATCTCAGTGGAAACAAAGGTATGTGTAGCCCTTAGGATAATAGCCACAGGTACCTTCTATAGACCAATTGGGGACATGATGGGGGTCTCACATGCATCAGCATCCAGGGTTTTCCACCAGTTCCTGGATGCCATGCTACCGCATGCCAGTGAGCACATTTATTTTCCCCTCACCCCTGAGGTGAGGGCCAGCAATATGCAAAACTTCTACTGTGTAGCACACTACCCTGAGGTACTGAGTGTCATAGATTGCACTCATGTACACATCAAGGCACCATTCATTGAGGAGGGTAGAATCTACATCAACCACAAGGGGTACCACTCCATCAGCTGAAAGGTTATGTGCAATGCCCAGGACATTATCATGAATGTGTGTGCTGGCAGTCCTGGCAGTTATCATGACTCCAAAATCTGGCATGCATCACAGCTGTACCAGATGTTTGCTAGGGGGGGCATCCCACATGGTCATTTACTGGGGACGCTGGCTACGCACTGGAACCATGGATGATGATACCCATCAGAAATGCACACACACGCACCAAAGAACACCATAATGAGGCACACACACGAACTAGGAACATCACAGAGCATGTGTATGGGTTGTTGAAGTCATGCTTCCAGTACCTCAATATATCTTGTGGAGCCCTGTAGTATGTGCACATATGTTCACAGTATATGCCATGTGACACAATATGTTCCTGTGGAAGCAGCTACAGCAGGATCATCTAAGGAGAGGGATACACAGCCCTCCATCAGTGCCTAGGTCACAGCAGTCACACAGAATGACTCGGAGGAGGAGCCACCTGATGATGTCCCCATAGGCAGACATAGATGTGTCTAGTACACCCTGGGATTGGCTAAGAGACCATGCATAGCACATTCACTGACAACATATGGCCCTAGAGACTGACACCTTACTCCTACTCACATACATATGTTGGAATTGTTGATGGCAGGCAACCCACACAGCTTGTACCTATCCACTTATTGGCTGTGTTCTGCTTGCATCACACAGAGTCAGCCCTGATCTACAGTTCTGTCATCTGCTGCATTCATAAGGTAAGTCTCTAACCTGCACACTAATTGTAAGGATTACTATCATAATGTATTGTATGTATGGATCTGCTGCTGTTATGCAAGGAAATATAGTGGCCTGTTTGGATAGATGTAACATTCACATGGGACTACAGATACCCAGTCCAATAGTATGTGTTTCCTAATATTCACTAGGCCTCATGGTTGGAATATTCATGACATCAGGCAAGGGAGATGTTAAGCAGTGGGCTCACATGATATTTGGACTACTGTTTACCCCAGCTGATCATGTGCTTTTGCTCCTCCAACCTGAACACAGCGGTGTACCCATATAACTGTTTTAACAGAAAATCAGCTATGGTATATCAGTGGACCAGGCCATCTCATGGCTGTAACATAGAAATTGATCACATCATTGTATGCCTCTTTTCATGCAGGATAACAATGTACATATTTATGCTGTTGATTCTGCCTGATTTGTTTGTTTCTCAGGGTAGTTCAGTAGCTACAATAGTTTCAGGTGGGGGTTGTTTTGCTTTCTGTAGGGTCAGCCCACCTCTATGTTTATCTGATTGCCCTGAGGATTATTTTCTGTGTTGTACTTCTAGTACAAAGACTTACATTCTGTGAATTTGTACAGAGCTAATATAGCAGAGCTAGTTACCTGGCTGTGTTGGACTCTATAATCATTTGATATACCAAACTGATAAGTATACTTTTTTCACTTATTTTACACTGTACTGCATTTATATATATGCTTCATTGCTTATTGCTAGCCTCTTCTGTCTGCTTTCTTTGTTTTTCCTGCCCTCTCACCCAAGTGTTGTTGTACTCTTAAACCTTGGTGGCTTTGGAACTGCTCGGTCCTGCTGTAAAACTGATTTTGGTCACTCCTCCCATTCCCATCTCATTTGCTCACTCAACTGAGTAAAGTGAGATTATTTGGGAAGGACTACCCCCTTGCTTCTTTGATTCTGGACACTCCTCCCTGTCCCATCTCATCAGCTCAGTCTACTGAGTAGAGAGAGAGAGAGAGAGCATTTGGGAAGGCCAGCCCCCTTAGCTTCTTAATCTTGAACTATCTTCTGTTCCCTTCCTCTCCACTTAATAAAAACTAAACAAAAAAATGTACACTTTATTCAGCTGCTTTTACTGTAATTGTGTTCTTCCTACTTTATCACCTGTGTGCTGTTATGTGTTCAAGTGCTTATATTCTGCTGCATTTATTACTACTTGTTAGCAGCCTGATTAAATTTATCTGTTATTCTAAGCATCTTAACGTTGGTTTTAGCACGTGTGCTTCAGGCCAGTTACTTTACATTTAAAAAAGTTTTTGTGGTCTACACTGTTCTGGACAAACCCTTATCAAAACCCTCTCTCCATAAGTCTGCCCAAGTATTTGGAACACTATGTCTGGACAATTCCCATAATTTTCTCCTGCCAGCCTGGTTGACATGGGCATACTGAGACAGTGTAGAACTGCCTCATGTTTACTGACAACCCTCTTCTCCCAGCACATAAGTCTTCTAATTGTGAGAAATGCATGTACATCAGTAACCTGGAATCCATGCTGTATCATGCCACAGTCACTACTCCTGACAAAGAGGAGATTGCAAGCACAAACAACACACCATTCATATCACATAGCCAAGCACAACATGCACCCACCTATGCAGAGGTCCTCAATAAAAACGTACCTAAATAGCAGAGACCTCCAAAACGCACTCACAAACATTCAACACACAACACCAAACACATCACACACAGCAGACAACACACCAGTGTCTCACAAACACAGCCTATTAGGCAAAACAATAAAGCATCACAGCCCACAAGGCATAACAATAAACCAAACATACTAGTTATTGATGACTCAGTTGTGAGGCACACTGATGTCCCCCTCACCATCCTCAACAAGGAGGAGGTCACAGTCATTTGTCTGTCTGGTGCCAGAATCCACCACATCATCTGAGCACTTAAGTCTTTCTACAACAAGAACAACTATGACGCTGTCATTGTCCATGTTGAATGACTTGAGATGTACCGCCTTGGACTATATGAAGAGAGAGAGACATGAGTGAGCTCTCACAGTATGTGTCTGAGGCAGGTATGACCCTAGTCCTAAGCAGCATCCTATCTTCACCAAGAATGTTACCACAATACCAACAAAAAATAATTGACTTCAACATTTGGCTTGGTTTCTGGTGTCATTCCAAGGGGATCCAGTATCGGTCTGCCTGGGATGACATGGTTGATAGCCCTCAATGCTTTGCCAGAGATGGCCTCCATCTGTCACCAGTGGGATTCCAGATCCTGGCCAAGGCTCTCACCTCCTCCATTGTGCCTTGTTTAGGCAGTGTCCCAAAGACAAATCTTCCAACATAAAAGATCTGTCAAAAAGCAAATTGAAGGTCATGCTGCTTAATGATAGAAGCCTTAACCTGAAAATGCACTCACTGGAGGCACTCCTTGCACTAGAAGATGCCAATGTCTGTGCTGTCATGGAAACTTGGTTCAGGGCTGCAGAGAGCACCCCTGCCTTATGAGGCTACACCTCATTCTACACATTCCAACCCAAAATTAGGTCGGGAAGACTAAGGGTGGTGGCCTTTCTATCTTCACTAAGGCTCACCTCCAGAATGGTTTGCCAGCATGATGCACTGTAACTACTCTAGGTGCAACTGACAGTAGGCAAGGCACCCATCCAAGTTATAGCCAGCAATAGACACCCCTTCATGACTCAGGATATCCACCCCTCTTACCTGGATCTACTTGGCTCCATCAAGGTACTCCCTAACACCCTGATCATTGGTGACTTCAACTACCCCACCATAGACTGGGTGAACTATTCCTGCACTAATGCACTCACTCAACAATTCCTTGACTTCATCAATTCTAATGCACTAGAGCAGCTCATCCCATCTATCACAAAGGGAGATAACATTCTGGACTTTGTTCTCACCAACATGGGCGACTGTTGCACCACTCCCATACTACGTTCTTCCCTGGTGAGATCAGATCATCGGACTGCCTCGTTCAAAGTTTCTATCCCACCCAACCCCCTCCACAGCTGTAATCAAGCTAAAAAGCTTGTCAAAAGCTGACTCCAACCTCCTGTGTGAGGGTATCTGTAGCTTCACACCACCACCCCCCTCAGAGGATGCAGACAACTATGCTGAACAGTACACCAATGCAGTATACAAGCACCTGTACAACTGCATGGACTCAGCCATACCCAACAGAACTAAAACCTGCTCCTCAAGGAAACACAAACCTGTTTGGTGGACATCCTCTATCAACAGGCTTTACAGCAAAAGAGAGAAACTGTTGTCCAAGGGCAAAAAGGAACAATTTCCAAATTGGAAAAACTCTCTTCTTAACCTCAACAAGCAAATTAGATCACTAGTGAAAGCCTCCAAAGTCAATTATGAATCAAAACTAGCCTCTGAAACAAAAGGAAACCACAAAGCCTTCTTCAGTTATGTCAGGAACCTCCATGGCAAAGCCCAGGTTTGTTCCAAATTAGTACTCAACAGTATCACCTACACTGATCCTGTTGACTTAACCAACTTGCTTGCAAACTTCACCCCACTGCCACCCCAAAGGCTTTTTCAACATCCCTGATACTTGTCCCACACCTCACATCTTAGTAGATCAATTGTTAAAGGCCCTATCCAAGGCAAAGAACACAGTTTCCATGGGACCTGATAGTATCCCAGGCTGAATTCTACACCATCTCCAGCAAGAACTGGCTTCACCATTGAGCACCCTAATCAACCACAGCATAAGTACAGGCTTCATCCCAGCAGAGTGGGGAACTGACATTGTCATCCTCTTGCACAAAGGTGGTGCCACTACTGGCCATGGAAACTATTGCCCCATTAGCTTGACAACTCTGATCTGTAAAGCCATGAAGCATGTTATTATGGATCTCATAAACAAGGACATAGGCAGTCTCCAAGCACTTGACCCCACCCAGTTTGGATTCGTCAAGGGCAGCTCTTGCCTGTTGAACATGGTTGACTTCTTTGAGACTGTAACTAAGGTTGTGGATCAAGGAAAGTCAGTACATACAGCTTACCTTGACTTGGCCAAAGCCTTTGACACAATCCCCCACTTGGGCATCATCGTAAAGCTAACAAAACTTGGCGTAAATCCCTGTTTCAACAGGTGGGTGGCCGACTGGCTCACTGACAAGACCCTCAAGGTCAAGATAGGTGCCTCCACCTCCGATAGCAGACCTGCCACTAGTGGAGTTCCCCAGAGATCTGTTCTGGGACCACTACTGTTTGGCATCTACTTTTAGGAGATACAGGAAAAGACAAAACCCTGTGGCTGACCAAGTTTGCAGATGACTGTAAGTTGGGTGCTGTCACTGACTCCCCAAATGATGTTAACATACATACATAGAGGGTCTCACAGCAACTAATGACTGGTACCAAAGTCATGGTCTCAAGCTAAATGCAAAAAAAAAGTATCATCATACTATATGGCAAAAACATGGCCCCAAATGATTACCACACCAACGGTAACCCCCTAAACACACAACCTGTGGTGAGAGACCTGGATAATCAGGTTGATAACAATCTCACATTCATGTAGTGGCAGTGGTCAGATCAGATAATCCTTTTGCTTATTTCATCTCATAAGTAAAGGGATTGCATCCAGAAAAAAGGAAGTTATTACCTCTCTATACTCCTTCCTCATTAGACCAAAAATTGAGTATAATGCCGTGTTTGGTATGTACCTCTCCAAACATCTGCACCAACTGGAAAGGCCACAGAAATACCTCACAAAGAGAATCCATGGCCTCCAACATCTGTCCTATGCAGGCAGGCTCAAATCACTGTTACTCTGTTCGGTATCATACAAGTTGCCCAGAGGTGATCTGTGTCTCACCTACAAGGCAGTCTCAGACCCTGCCTTACTAGAGATGCTCTGTATCTGTAAGTCTAACTCCTTGCGCATTACCCACACATATATGTCTATGTGGGTCTGAATCTAATATGCAACATCAACAAAACATGCTGGAGAGACAGGTTTGTCTCCCAGAGACTGCCCCGTCTGTGGTACAGACTTCCCATATACATCAAACAGAGTACCTCACTGACCCTCTTCAAATGCAGCCTTGATGAGTGCATAAGAAACCACAAATTTGTTACAGGGTTTCCACCTATGTCCCTCATTAACAGGGGTGACAGGTGCTGACTGAGGTTTCTTTTTGGGGATAAACTCTTGGCTAGGCTTGTGAGGGCCCCAGGGCAATTAGTCTAGTAACCACCTATGATCCTATGATCCTATGAGTGACTCCTGTCTGTCTGTCCATCTCTGTGGCTCAGTGGACTAGGAAAACTAGAATGGGTGATGGTGTTGATGGTTCTAATCAGGAATTACTCACATCTTTTGCATGTGTGGTATTATAATGTTGGTCTTTTCAAAGACTGTCATACCTCTCAACCTCTTAGTGCAATGCATCTGGACAACACCAGAAAGACTGGAGGAGAAAGGCCCAAATACATGGACAGACTTTAAATATTGTCCCTATAAACCTAGAACGTTGGAATAAAAGGTGTTGCATTATTACATATGTCCTGAAGGATATTAAGTCTGAAACACAAATGTTTGTCTTATGTAGTATAATTTAGTGATGTCAGTATGCAATAATACACCAGAAAATCACAAATATATGAGGAACTGTGTGTGGTGCAACATTATCAACCTCAGTCACATATTTAGTACAGCAGACAGCTGGGGAATGCTGTGGACATTCTGAGTGATGTGGAGTGCTGCAGAAACAGGGGCAGATGTTAATAGGTTCATAGGTGTGTACTAGGTTAATGGCCTTGGGGTCTTTACAAGCCTAGCCTATAAAAGTGCCCTGGCATTGTGCCACCTGTTGTTAGTTCCCAGTGCCTCTATCAAGTAGAGCCACTGGAGTGATCCCTGGGGTGAGCTTTCTATTTCCCATCCACTCTTGAAGAGGGCTAGTGAGGTAAATGACTATAACATACAAAATCCCGGACCAGAATACAGGTAGGTGTGGCCTGGAGTCACTTTATGACTACTGACAGTCCTACTGGGCATACACTTAAGCTAAAATGAGTGCAATTCTGTCACCCCTTTAAGAAAATGACCTGTTATGCATAAAATGTCCATACTTACAGACATATATGTATACATATCCATCTGTCACTATCTCTCTCTGACATGTATAGTATATCTGTCGCTATGTAGTGTCAAATAGATATATACCGATATATAGTTATATTTATTAAAATGATACATAGACTCACCTCATATATCAACATAACACATATACATATCTCACACACACACACACACACACACACACACACACACACACACACACACACACACACACACACACACAGCTACATTTATATATGCATCCTTGTTATATACAGAATATATGTGTGGATGTCTGTATAGTACTACATAGCCTAATAATGGTGAGTAAATCTGCACAATCACACATCCATACTGTTGCTCAAAGGATCCAAACTAAGGGCACAACAGTACATAATCCACTGACCTACAGACCCCCATGCCTGCTGGAGTTCACCACATAGACAGAAACAGGTGAGCAGGTGGTGTAATGTATAATGCTGTCAATGCAGATATGGACAGGGCACATTGTTGCTTCCCACAGGTTTGTTATCTAACTGCAAGCAGCCAAATATGGCCATTCTGGTAACTGTACACACAAAGCTAGGATACAAACAGTTATCTCACTGCTAGGATAGTAGATGCAGATAAAAGTATGAAGCAATATCTCTCTGCAGGCAATTGATGCTGCTCAACACAAGCCTAGTTTGTGTAATCCACACGTACTGTGCCTGCAATCACATATACCACAGACTTAAGCCATGGCTCGTGTGATAAGTACTGTGAACTTTAGTATGTAAGACTAGATAGGTAGGTATTCTAATCTCACTCCAACCCACTTGGTGCATGTCTGTGTGTGTGTATATCCCCAGGCAAAACAAAGGACATACCCTCAGGGGCTATCCACCTGTAATGGTTTTGCACTTTTTGGGCCTGTCACTTGATGCTGGCTTCTGAACTGCCCTCTAGTACAAGGCCTGATGATGTCAGCCACCTTAAGACTACCAGCTGGCAGTATTGTATTAGACTTAAGCTGTGGCATGCGTGATAAGTACTGTGATCTATAGTGTATAAGGCTAAATATGTAGGAGTTCTAATCTCACTCCAGCCCATTTGGTGCATGTGTATATATCCATATGGCATAACCCTGGTAACTTAGACATACTTAGGATTTTGCAGTATTTTATTTGTAGCACATGATGTGGCCCCCTCCAAAGGACTGACTACAACACAGGCAGTACACCCTACATGAAACATGCTCCCCATGCATGCAAAGTACACATCTGGTGTGACCCACATCATGTGCAGGTTACACATTGGGATGCAGAACATGACAATCATACCTGGTGTTGGGCAACTGCTGGTACTGGACACAGGATATATGTAGATAAGTCATCATCATCACCATAGCTCGTAGATGTGTTAGTTTCGAAAACCCTAGTGGCACTTCACTTATCAAAGGTAGCAGATCTTCTCACAGATTAGTGATACACGAGTATGCTAACGTCCCTGTTAGCCTCTTGTACACATGTAAAGCTATGGAGCCATGCACTTATAGTGATATACCTTGCTGAAGACATATTTTTGCTCTACTGACATATCATCCTGTGCTGGTTTACTTCAACTGTGTATCCATAGGTTATCCCAACAAGCTCCTGTAACAGAAACATACACAGGCCAGTGACACAGCTGTCATTGTGTAGCTATACAGCCAATACAACATCATACAGCATAAGGTACACAACTGTATGTCACGTACTAATGACAAATGCTTACATACAATATCTGTTGGTAACCTCTACAAGTGGCATGGCAAAGCAACACTGCATTGCACAAGTACATGTCAAGTAATATAGTCAGCAGGTGCATCAGACACATAGCTTCATTTCTCTGCATCGATGGCGAGGATGACAGGAATGTGGCACAGGTATCACCACTTGCACAGGGTGTTGTGTGGGGGTGCAGGAGGCTTAGGCTGGTGCAAATGGTTGACAGCATGTGTGTGAGTCAGGGAGGGGAGCATGTAAGATGGATCATGGAGAGGTGCCATGTGTATCTGTAGGTGACCTGCATTTGACAGTGATGTGTGAGTGTGTGTGTGTGTGTGTGTGTGTGTGTGTGTGTGTGTGTGTGTGTGTGTGTGTGTATACACAGTCAAGCTTAGTGCTAGCCCTACACATGTGTATGTTGGACAGCTTTCTACCGTATATGGTAGAGGTGACAGTTCACCATCTCTGGTCGCGGACATGGGAACTGGCTCTGCCAGGAGTTGCACTGGCATCTCCATGCCCAAAGTCAGAGGCAGTGTTAGTACCTGTCAGTGACTGCTTTCTGCTGGGACAATGTCCCCCATGGGACTGCCCAGGACCAAGACCCCATGGCCTACCACATTGTTGTGTGGACAACATACTCTCCTCTGTAGTGCTGGATGTACTGCCATTATGGGAGTGTGAATGTGCATGGTCATGTGGACTCTTAGCAAATGGGGTTGCTGACCTACATCCACGGGTCCAATGCCCAACTCCAACCAGATGTTCCAGTACAGACAATGTGCAGTCCAAGACATACACTGTCTCGGCCCACTGTCTGTCCACTGCATCCGTGAACCAACCCAGGGTGTCCCCAATGTGAAAACCTAAACAACGTGAAGGCAGTTCAGACAATCACTCCAGTACACCACCAAAACCATAAACAAATCAAGTGTCCCCAATGTGGTGGAGGCAGTCACGGATGTCAGACTGTTTTGCATCCATAACCCTAAACATTCATCTGGTGCTCCATTCAGAATGTGCCTGTGCCTCCATGATGGCCCAAAACATGCGCTGAGTGACCTGCGATGTGACACCTGCAACAGATTGTGGATGGACAGCAGGCCTCCTACAAGCACCCCTGCCACTTTGCCTGTGTGGTACCTCACCAGCTCTCTGGCTATAGCCAGTATCTACACTCACTGGAGCCATAGTTGCTACACTTTCCTGTTCAATGTCTCCACCCTCTGACTGTCCAATATCTGTGGCCTCTGGGGACTGGGTATGTGTGGGCATACTGACTGTGTGCTGTGACAGAAAAGGGATATCAAGCTCTGGGACAGATTCAGACCCTGACAATCCCACCTGTACTTCACTGTGGCCACCATCATCATCAGAGTCTGAAGAGACACTGATATCAATTTGTGTGGGGGACAGACACCAACCTCCCTGGTCACCTGTAAAAAACAATACAAACATAGCACATTACTACCTGCACTATTATGTATGGAAAATTCACCAAGACCCATACTAATGAAGACCCTTGATTGGATTACCAGTCTCACATTTTTCATCTTCACATTCGTCCACAATAGACATTCTCAGAACTAAATACAGATTCAGCTCAAGGCCTTTATAACAATCACATCAGGTAAATCAAGTGAAACTTGACCAGTACAATTTACCTTTTACTTATACAATATGAAACTATAACTGATAAAATAACACATAAAACCTAGTACACCAGTATACCTATATTAACAAATATATACAAATACAAGTTCAATACCTACTTTATTTACCATCAACCTTTTGTTTTTTAAAAGGCATGTCAGATTAATTGCTTCATGTAAATCAGGAGGCTTACTTGCTCTTAACTGTAACTGCAAAAGTGTTCCTTTCCATTCAACTACACTCCTGCGATTACCCACTCTAAGAACCTTAGGTAAATGTTCCACACTGGAACATACAACCATTCTAATCTGGTTACACACAAAATTAAGTTTAAATAGGGCATTATTCTGGCCCTTAACTTTAATAGCGTATAAATGCTCTGTCACAAAACAGTGTCAAGCTTACCAGGAGCAGGACCATGGCCTTAGACACTACCTGATGGCCCTGTAAAAAGTTAAGGATGAGGTAATGTCAGTACCACCATATGTTGCAGCACAACAAGGTAATACATACATATACCTCACATGTACAGTAGCTGCTATGTCACATTATCTATTGGTTACATTCTGAGTATGAGAGTACAACCGATGTAATATTCCCCCCCCCCATATAGACCTGATACCCATGTAAAAGTATGTACATCCTGATACAATAACTGCTACAGTATTACAATGGTGATAATAGTAAGCTCATCTGCACGCCCCTCTGCTGTGGACACTGTGGCACCCACATCCATAACATATTGTGTGATGGATGCCTGGGACCTGTCGTGTGTGCCTAGGTTCACCAGGAGTTCCTCAGTGGCTGAGTGTGGTTGTTCCGCTGCAGGCCCACGACCAGTGACAGCATGGTCCTTGGCTACATCTGCTGCCCTTCATCATGCAGCATTCACTATGTCTGTTGCATGGTCTGGAACCTGCTCATATGCCATGTCCTGATGGCCAGTGGCATTTTCATCCCAGACTAGGTCTGCCCACAGTGCAGCCTGCTGTTCACTGTTATGCCTCCTCCTGGATAGCAGGATGTGATGATGCTGCCTTAATCCTTCCAGTATTATTTCATTCTCCGCATCTGAGAAGGGTGCATGACATCTATGGTACATTATTCCTAAAACAGAACAAAAGGGGAACACATTACAGGATCAGATATATGGACATCCACTATGTAAAGATACAGCAAGGACATAATGGCTGACACTATTCGCTGCTTGCTTACACATGTCATACCCCACAGTGTAAAAGCATACTATGTGTGTGAATACAACCAAGATAGTGCAATACTGAGGTATTTCCCTGTGTGCCATGACAGATACTGCTGTATGATCACACACCCAACACCCCAGTCTACGGTGGTGTGTTCCATAAGGTCAACCACCCAATAATATGTCATAAGATCAGTACCAGACAATTAGCAGTGTGCTATTACAACCACTAAACGGGACAGTACAACAAAACCAGTGTACCACAATGACAAAAGAGAATGCACCCTTGATGTATTGTATGTCCCCTGTAGGTGTAAGAAAGCAGGATATCAATGACATGTCATTACCACAGGTCTAAGACAGGCTTAATGCTGTAATCCCTGTTTCCCATACCTCCATCCTCCCATCATGTTATAAATAAAACACAGTTACATACCTGGTGGAGTGCAGTACTCCTCTGTTGAAATGTGCTCCTAGTAATGCTTTGCAAAGGCCTGCTCTGTGTGAGGAAAGTCTCATACAAAATGGTTCCCCATAGCCAGCTGCTTACATTTTTCACATGCTTCTCATCAGCAGGTTATTGCCTCTCAACCAATCTGTGGGTCTAAAATGCTAATTGCAGCCAAAACAGCTGAATTCCACTACCATTAACCAATGCTCAGATGAGGTCACAGTAGATACGATAAAGATGTTGGATGAGATAGGGGAGAAATGGCTCCTGAAGGTACTAATAGCAGTGTGGAGAGAAAGACATATCCCAGATGACTGGAGAATAAGCATACTAGTGACAGTGTACAAGAACAAAGGGGACATCCACAACTGTGGGCAGTACAGAGGCATCAAACTCCTATCACATTGCATGAAAGTTCTGGAGATGGTGGTTTATAAATGGATACACAGAGCAGTAGAATGTAAGATGGGAGATGAGCAGATCAGGATGCAGCACATTGACCCAATGTTTGCAATGAGACAGATACCTGAGATGAAGTTAGAGATGAGGAGAGAGTTCAAATGGGCATTCCTAGACTTGGAGAAAGCATATGACAAGGTCCCAGAAAAGCTGTTTTGGGCAGTACAGTGATGGTTTGAAGTCCAAGAAACATTGGTAGAATTAGTGCAGGCTATGTACAAGGACCCAATGACTCAAGTATGAACAGTGTTCGGCCTCATAGAGGGGTTCCCAGTAGGAGTGGGTGTACACCATGGTACAGCTCTGAGCCCACTGTTATTCATACTGGTGATGGACTACATTAGCATACAGGTTGGAGGGAACAGATCAGCAAAGTTGTTCTATGCAGATGATGTGGCATTACAGGCAGACTCTGAACTAGAACTTCAGCAAAGGATAGTAGAATGGAATGCAAAAATGAAGGTACATGGGATGAAACTAAGCACAGATAAAATGTTGGTAATGGCAGCAAATTGGGGAAGTCAGAAGAAGCTGAGAATAGAGATAGAAGGGAAGATAGTGGAACAGGTAAACAGCTTCAAGTATCTGGGAGGGGTAGTTGAGGAGAAGGGTAGTCTGAATGAAAAGGTCAAAGCTAGAATCAGAGGGGCTGCAAGAAACTGACGTAGAGTGTCAGGTGTAGTCTATGACAGAAGAATGCCAAAGAAGCTGAAAAGTAAGGTGTGCAAGACAGTGGTATGACCAGTACTACTGTATAGTACAGAAACCTGGGCAATGAAGGCAGAAGAGTTGAAGAAGCTAGAGGTGATGGAAATGAAGTGTCTGAAAAGGGTGATAGGATGCACACTGTGGGACAGATGAAGAAATAAGGACATAAGAACAGAAGCCAAAGTAGCTCTAATTGCAGAAAAGATCAAAGAGAATAGAGTACGGTGGTTTGGACATATGCAGAAAAGCAGAAGACAATCTGGTGAGGAAGATTTGGAAAAGAGAGGAAGAATGTAAGCAGAAGTACGGACATCCAGAAAAGAGGTGAGTGGAGTGTGTGAAAGAAGATCTGTGACAGTCATGCATGAGTGTTGAAGAAGGCAGGAGTGTGGCACTGAATTGAGAGAGTTGGTTACAGTTAAGATTTAGAAAAAATGGGAAAAAGGAGGCTGATGATGATAGCCAATGACATGCGACCACTGTGTAATATATAAGGCCTTTATGTAGATCAGGGCCCCTTTCTCAGATGTTGAGATGGACATTACTGGGGTGAGGAGAATACATCATCGCAGAGGGTAGGTCTGTAGCAGAAACCTTTACATAGAGCTGTGTGTACCACAGGCTGCAGCTGCTGCTGCAGGTGATAGACATAAGCAGAGGGTGAGAACACTTTGGAGGACAACAAACTGTAGGTGTATCTGTGTCAGCTGTGTTAACCATATGGTAGAGGCAGAGCCAGAGTGAGGGTACCCTTTACACGCCAATTAAAGCATGTGTTTAAGGTACGTATGTTAGGCAACTGTGTCAATAACAGAGTACTAAGCAACATATAGTAATACTATACAGATATGTGAAGTGTGTCTCTACCTGCAGGCCTGTGATTTCCAGCACTGAAAAGCAGTTATTTAATTTTCAATGCTTTCTGTGGATAAAGAGTGCATAAGTCATTCATTAATTGCTGTCTTCACAATAATATAATTGAAATGCAACATAACACTGGATTTGAACCCAGGACTATGTGTGGTAAAATGTACTACATGCAAGGCATTTAATAGACTGAGCTACTGATTCTGTGCTACAGCAGGTGCATTTGCAAGATATATGTGCACACATACAGGCTATGATAAACATTTTCTATATCCATCAATATGGCTTTGTATGGATGGATTATATGGGTGCATTTCTGCACGAGGGTCCCAATTGAACATGTACTTTGCCATTGATGCCTTAGCAGGTATCTTTCTACATGTTGCTGATAAAAGGGCACATTTACTGGGTCTATATTATAATCTCAAAGTCTGACAATATCGAATATGATATTGTCGACACGAGATTACCAAATGCGCACTACATTGAATGTTTAAAACGGAAAATCTCCATGGGGGAGATTTCCTTTTACTTCAATGTTGTACGTTCTTGCAGTTGGTATATTTAAGTAGTGGGGGGGTGGGGGGTGCAGGGGACTTGCCCCCTGCCTACACTTGTTAGTTTTTCTTTCTTGTAGGGATATTTGTATTCAGTTTTGATTGTTTAAGAGTTCGATTCAGAAAGTTCGATCTTTGCGCATTCAACAGTCGAGATTATAATACCAACCCCATTTACCTGCTATGACAGGCCTCAGTTACATCCATTATCATGTATTTGGTTGTCTAATGTTGTACTATTGCACCAGAGTCTAAGGTACACTCCCATTTTTTTCCATTACTGTTTATTCCAATTTGCGTGTGTGGTACGCAGCTCCACTGAAACACTCCTAACGACTGTAATTGGCAATTACTATTTTTGTTTAAACCACTTGCTTTAATTAAGAGTTGTGTGGTGTGGTGGGTTGATGCAGTGTGCTGCAGGTGTTATGGGGTCAGGTTCAAAACATGGTAGAGTTGTTTATTTTCTTCATGTGTCTTACAATGTTATAAACACATATAGTCATTATAGCTCTATTTAACTGAGCTAAAAAATATAAAGAAAAGGAAAAAGGGGAGATAGGAAAGTGGTAAAGTGGAGCAAGCAGGGGGAAAACATTGTGAAAGGCAGGTAGGGATGTGCAGGAAGGATGTAGGAAAGAACCATAGCTCTTCATTACTTGTACAGCAACAACTGTGCACTTTGACAGAATTTGTACATGACTTTGAACTCTCCACCCCAGAGAGACTGGTGAGGACAACATAACTGTGTTGTGAATCAAATTGGACCAAATTACATGTGTCCTGTGGACATGTGTATGAAATGAAGAGCTATGTATTGGATGATTCTTTTTTTTGGGACAGGTGTCCATTTTTTTTTTAAGGTGAGAGTGGAATGTTGGGGAAGAGACATAGGTACATGTGGGGGAGGTAAGTTAGGTAGGCGAGGATGCATTTGCAAACAGACAAGACAGACAAGACAGCAGACAGGGGTGGTGTGTGACACATGGGGGGGAGTAAACACATTTTATAAGGAGGGTGTTGTGGAATCCAAGTCCCATGTGCTCCATATAGCGGACGCATGACTCACATCCTCACCCTTGGGACTGTCAGCAGTGCTCCATCACTGCCCTGAGGGTGGCAGTGCTGGAGACTGGGCACCCGGGTGAGGCTGCCCCACCAGGTTGGCCAGCATGTCCTCAATCCAGTGCAGGTGGTGGTCATAGCCATGGTAGAATATCCTGTGCACCAAGACTGGCAGCTCAGCCTGGGTGACAACTCCCCTTCCACCACCGCTCCCAGAGGGGGGCCTGGCCCCATCCCATGGGATGGCACTACTCAATGCCACAGGTATTGCAGGGGCAGCAGAGGAGGCACCACCCGTCTGGGTCCCAGATGTGCAAGGACCCAGTGCCATGGCTGGTTGAGACAAGGTAGGGGGATCAGCCGGAACTGGCCTACCTTGACATGCTGTGGTAATTGAGGTAATAGCAGTACGTTGAGGTTAGTTATGAACAAATCATTGCTAGTATTAAAATGAACCCAAATATATAACAATGTATATTATGTGTGACACAACATGAAATAACAGAACAGTCAGTATGTTAACAGCATACCAGTAGCATTTAAGGCATAAGACCAACAAAATGGTTAAACAAGATATGTTACTATGAAAGCATAATAACACATAACAATAATAAACCACATAAGGCCAACCAAACAGTTAATTTAACAAGATATGTTAATATGAATGCATAATAACACCTAAAAATAATAAACCACATTTACCAAAAATATTGATATTGTAACAATATATATAAATAATGAACATAAATAATAAATAACAATAATAAATACATGAAAATAAGGGGTGGGGAGAGAGAGAAAAACAGTCCATTAGTGAGATTGCAGGTTATATTTCTGAAAACAGTGATAATATTTACTCTACAGGTGTGCATTGTCAGTTTTGTGTGCAGTGACAACAAGTCTCCTATAGGTGATGTAGCACGTACATATGTCTCAAACTGTTTGCATGAGACAGTATGGGCCAAGCACTAACAAATACAGGTACACAACTAGACAGAACAGTTGCACATCATGTGGACTTATATAACTATCAAGGTGTTCTGTAAGTGGATTTGGTAATACTTAGCATTACAGATAATCATTTCTGTGGTAGTCCTGTGACAGATGGATTACACAATATTAAGTACAGTATGAGAAATCCTGACACTTGAGAGACATGTTTGTGTACAGTACATAAACTAGACAGCCATTATGCCTTAGTTGCCAGACATGGGAAAAGAACCCAATAGCTGTGACTGCAGGTTGTTCCTGGGCAGGGAGAAAATGTGAGCATTAAGTGACTGATATTGGGCTGGAGATAGCCTTGAACCATACTATGAGTTCAGAAATACAAGTTATAGGGCATTCTTTTTGTATGCTAGAACTATTACAGTGTTATAAGTGACTGCAGTGACAGTGCTACACACATGCATGGAATAGAACCATAATCCATATATTAATACAGATTTATTTTAGAAACAACACTGCTGGTGAACACTTTTTTTGGTACTGCTTTGAAATATCTGTGAAGTCCACACACAATATCTGCTCATAATATGGGCCATCCCACCCATATACTTTTTATTCCTGGAGTGGAGGAAAATGAGAACATTATGTGACTGGTAATTGCCTGGAGAAAACCTTTACTCATACTATGAGTTTAACCATACAAGTTACACAACATTCTGTTTGCATCCTAGAACTATTACAGTATTATAATTGACTGCACTGACATTAGAACACACATGCATGGAATACAACCATACTTCTTATATTAAAACAGCTTTATTTTAGTATCAACAATGCTGGTGAACAGTTTGTTTTGTTATTGCTTTGAAATGTGAAGTACACACACAATATATGCCCATGGAGTGGGCTTCTCACCGATATACCTTTATTACCGGAAGTAGGAGGAACAGAAAGGATTATGTGACTGATACTGGCCCAGAGACAGCCTTGTACAGTACTATGAGTTAAGCAATACAGTTTGCAGGCCATTAGATTTGCAGACTACAGGTTTTACAGTGCTACACTTCACCGGAGCAACCTTACCATAGACAATCAATGCACACAGCTCTGCTGCAATGCCTCTGACAACACAATCTTGCTGAACACAATTTTGTTTACTGTTCTAGGTGTTTTTTGTTTATTGAACTTCAGTTGTTATTGTTCATGTATTGCACTACAGCTCTACTTGCCCATTTATTGCACTACAGTTTGTCTAGTGTATACTTTATTGCAGCAAATGTTTTACTCTTTCTTGCTTATTGCACTATAGTTAGCATACTAAATCGATATTTACCATGCTCATGGTGACACCTGGCCAGGCACCCGGCATGGAACTCAACATTGTGAGCCCTCTCGGCTACAGTGGTTGGGAGAGAAGCACACCATTATGCATACCAGTTTTGCAGACATTCAGCTTGCATTTTGGTAAGACAGAGCGAGATATACTTTCATACTTGTGGAGAATTCCCATCTCTACCTTCTTGGAACCAGGTGTCCAAAGTTCCCCTCTTTGTCATTTTCAGGTTCTCATAATGGTAACAACACTGCTCACCTGTGTGGAGGATACCAGTAACACTGTTGAGTTCCCTGGTCAAACAGTCCCAGGCCTCCACTTTATACTCTGAGCTCTGGAATCTGCCCTGCATCAGCTGGGGTTCATGGTTTTGTACCAGGAGCCCAACCATGACCCTGGACTCCTGAATACCCTACTTCTGCTCCCAGAAGTGCACACCTTCGTCAACACTGCCTGCCATACCAACAGTTGATTGAACTCCAATGAATGATGCAGAATTCCCACCTATTGTGCTTAATATAGGTCATTTTTCTGCCCTTACATGTCATTGAGCAACTTTCAAAAAAGTGTTGTGTCGCTTAGCACCACACAAACCAGCTAAGCAGAGCAGAAACTCACAGAACCGTGGTTTTAGCAAGGCTTAGCACCACCCAAACATTGGTAGCCATTAGCATGTTTATGCACTGCTTAGCATGAATGAGCAGTGCTGAGCAGGGTGCAGCATTGCCAAATTTCACAATAGTTTAATAAATTAAAGAAAAATAGTACATTAATTTACAGACATATTCTGCCTGTTATGGACTTGAACCCAGGACCTACTACACATATGTCCATATCACTACCCATGTAGCTAGTTGGATGTTATAAAAACTGGTATACCTTCACATATACTACTAGTTTGCTGAGCACCATGCCACGCCATGCAAACATGCTTAAACACACCTATATATAAATGACCAATTACATCTGGTTTCTATTTTTAGATGTCTGGCAGGTGTTGGCTATGTATGCATAAGCTCGGCTGCCCTCCACGCCATATCATGCAAACTGCAATTGAAAAAAAATTTTAATTATGATAATTCATTACATCCAGTTTCTACTTTTAGATGTCTGGCAAGTGTCAGCTGTCTATGTATGAGCACAGCTTGGCATTACTGTGCTCCACACCATACCCCGCAAATATGCAGTAAAAAAAATAATCATCATAGAAATTACATATTATACATTTGACAGACTTCAGAACATTACAGCAGTAGCAGAGCACATTACAGGGAGCCTCACACTCATCTGCAGCCATGGGTAGCTGCTACACCTCTCCCTACATTGATTCAATATCCATGTTCCACAGCTCTCTCTCAGCAGCACGCCATCACTAATATGCATGATGCACTGCTGAGGGTGAATTGCAGCCGTGTATATGGATACATTCCGTGTAAACTTTACATGGTGCCTACATGGATTTGATTAAATCCTGGGGATATATATGAATATATGGTTTCATGCTGGGAAAGAGCACTACAGATGCAATGTTTGCTCCTAGAGTGTTGATGGAAAAGTACAGAGAATGTCAGAAGGAGTTGCACTGTGTTTTTGTAGACTTAGAGAAAGCATATGACAGGGTGCCTAGAGAGGAGTTGTGGTATTGTATGAGGAAATCAGGAGTGCCAAAGAAGTATGTAAGACTGGTACAGGATATGTACGAGGGTAGTGTGACAGCGGTAAGGTCTGCGGTGGGAGTGACGGATGCATTTAAGGTGGAGGTGGGGTTACATCAAGGATTAGCTCTAAGCCCTTTCTTATTTGCAATGGTGATGGACAGGTTGACAGACGAGATCAGACAGGAGTCCCCGTGGACTATGATGTTTGTAGATGACATTGTGATCTGTAGTGAGAGTAGAGAACAGGTGGAGGAGACCCTGAAGAGATGGAGATATGCTCTAGAGAGAAGAGGAATGAAGGTCAGCAGGAGCAGCATTACCAAAGAGTTTCCACAGGGTTCAGTAGTTGTCCCCCTTCTGTTCTGTATGTTCATGAAATCTCTGCCGTATGATCTTCCAAGCACAAACCAAATAATATACACAGATGACATAGTAATAAGCTCTAACACTATACACAGCTGACATAGTAATACACTCAACACTGTACACAGATGACATAGTAATACATATTAACACTGTACGTAGATGACATAGTAATACATTCTAACACTGTACACAGACATAGTGAAACTTTCTAACAATGTACACAGATGAAATAGTAATAAGCTGTAACACTGTACACAGATGACATAACAATACACTCTTAATACTGTACACAGATGACATAGTAATATGCTCTAACACTATACACAGATGTCATAGTAATACACTATAACACTGTACATAGATAACGTAGTAATACACTCTAACACTGTACACAGATGACATAGTAATCTCCTCTAACCCTGTACGCAGATGTCATAGTAATATGCTCTAACACTGTACACAAATGTCATAGTAATACACTCTAACACTGTACATAAATGACATAGTAATCTCCTCTAACACTGTACATAGATGACATAGTAATCTCCACTAACACTGTACATAGATGACATAGTAATCTCCTCTAACACTGTACGCAGATGTCATAGTAATACGCTCTAACACTGTATGCAGATGTCATAGTAATATGCTCTAACACTGTACACAGATGACATAGTAATATGCTCTAACTCTGTACGCAGATGTCATAGTAATACGCTCTAACCCTGTACGCAGATGTCATAGTAATATGATCTAACACTGTATGAAGATGTCATAGTAATACGCACTAACACTGTACTTGAGAGACATAGTAACACTCTTTAACACTGTACACAGAAGATATAGTAACACTCTCTAACACTGTATGCAAATGACATAGTAATATGTTTTAACACTGTGCACAGACGACATAATAAAACTTTCTAAAAATGTACGCAGACAACATAGATAGGGCATCAGCTGAAGGTGAATGCACTTTCCAGGATCCTAGAGATAGGGGACAGGATAGGGATTGGTTGAAGTTTGGAGACGTATTTCATTTTGCCCCCTTTGTGAAAACGAACAATGTAGGCTTTCTTCCATTATATGGGCACATACGATTCTTGAATGGATCCGTTTATTAGGATACTTAGAGGGAATGCAATGGCTTCAGTTGCAATTTTTAGAAATGTTGGGGGTAGATTGTCAGGTGTGTTAGAGCAGAGTCTGTGTAATACTGTACACAGATGACATAGTAATACACTGCAACATTTCTCACAGATGACAGTAATACACACTAACACTGTATTCATTTAACATTGTACATGGAAGACATAGTAACATTCTTTAACACTGTATGCAGATGACATAGTAATATGCTCTAATACTATATGCAGATGACACAGTAATATGCTCAGCATGTCAATAACCAACAATTTATTTATTTATTTGCAGTTTGTTAACTGGGAAATTCTACTGGGCTAACATAATACTTTTCAAAAGGCCTGGGGAGAAAATGGCTCAGTACAATAAAAAGAGCAATCAAATAAAATTAAATACATTGGAAGTATGCCATTATCTAACATATTGCATTGCAAAGTTAAAAAGACACTTAGCAATTCAGCGCACATACAAATACCAGTGAACAGATTGCAAAACATTTTGAGATAAACCATTGTGTAGAGGATTTTTAGATAATATCAGCATAGCAAGTAGGGAGAGAATATATCATTACAGCTAGGTATTCAAGGAGGCTGAATGCAAGCACAGTTCCAAGTCAAAGATAGGTAAGTGTGGAGAGAAATTTTGAAGTGGCCAGGATTAGGATTGTTCTGATTGCTAATGGAAGAGCATTCCAATTCTTGGCTAAAGAGTAAGAGATATGAAACTGGAAGGGTGGCAGGTTTCGTTTGTGAACCTGAAGAAGTTGCTGATTCTCAGATCTAAGGGGGCCTATTTGGGAGTTAGAAAGTGAAGACAGAACTAAGGGTGGGACAATCAGAAGGTTTTAAGATAAGTTTGTGAGCATTAGTAAGTTGCAGATAGTTCAGGTAGTTTGTTAGCTCCAGCCAATTTAGGGATTGAAGAGTAGTGCAGTGATGGGAGAAGGTTTTGGAATTTCTTGCAAATGTTGCAATTTTGTTTTTTATAACATGTCTCAAGTTTGTAGGTTGGTAAGTAGGGGGTGTCATACATTAAGGAAGGGAATAGGTAAGTGGAGGCAAGGGTTTGTTTGTTGGAGGGGCTAAGGAACTGGTTCTGCCTATATAGCATTCAAAGTTTCTGATGCGTTTTTGGATGCTTTGTTGCAAGTGAATATCAAATTTTAGGGGTTCATCTATAAATACTCTTAGAAGTTTTGTGTGGCTGACAACTTCTATTAATGATTTACTTTAGGAGTAGATATTGAACATGGCTTTGTGCAACAGGATTGATTTTTTGGGGGTGATAAGCATGATCTTGGATTTATTTGGGTTAAGGGCTAGGTGGTTTATAAACTTCCAGGATTTAGTGATGGAGAAGGTTGTCTGCATTTTGAATTGGAGTTTAGAAACAGTCAGCTGTGCAGATGATGGTTGAGTGAATTTAAAGACATGCAGGTAAGTGCGAGTGTGCATGGGTGTGCCTTCTTTGAAGGTTGGGCACCGGGCTGGCAACTTGACACTATAAAAAAGTCACTTCCAATCATTAGCGGACCGGAGTTCCGCTGTGGCGACCCCTAACCATGAAAAGCTGAAAGACCTGTGTGAGAGAGACATGGTTTCCAGGGCGTATGTAGAGAGCTATGATACAAAGATTTGTGTAGTTGTTAATCTTTTGGAGAGTGATGGTAATTTCAAAATTTGTGAATTGTGGAATGGGATTTGTGTAGGGTACTACGTTGAATGAGTTAGGAAAGATTAGTGCTACTCTACCTGTTTTATTTTTTGGATCTGTTGGATCTTATAGTTTGAAAGACAGGGGCCAGAAATTCAGAGTCTTTAATGTAGGATTTTAACCAGGTCTCGGTGAAGGTTAGGAGATATATAGGTATAAGTTGTAATGTTTGTAGAAAGTGTGGTAGTGGTGGTGGAATAATAAGATGAGAAGGAAATGGGGTTCAGGGCAGTGAGATGTAGTAGTAGACAGAGGATTATGGAGGGAAGTGATAGGATTTGAAAGTGTGTTCTGGGTGATTGCATTGTTATGTTTGTAGGAGGAAGGGGTATGAAAAAGTGGGTGTGTGAGTGGTATTAAGGAGTAGAGTTGTGTGGGTATGAAAGTAATAGATGGATATTTAGGTAAGTGTGTATGGAAAGGAGTGTAGTGTTATTTGAGACCTTTGAAGTAGGTGTGTGGTATATTAGTGAGTTTGGAAGACCATGGAAAAGACATAGCATGAGTTTGAGAAGGAGTGGAAATAGGGGAGGTATTTGGAAATTTGGAGGGGAAAGAAAAGGTTTGAATTGGTTGGAAGGAGGTAGGGGAGGAGATACTGATAGTTAAATTTAGATGTAGTCAGGGCGGTTGAGATTTGGGGACAGAATAGGGGAGCAGACTGAACTTGAGTGTAGCGAGGGTGAATGGAGCAGGCCAAACCATGGTCATAAGATTGCAACACACAGAAGAACAATCAGTGAGGCTGGAAGTGCAGGCAGTTATGTACAGGGCTATGTAGACACAAAACAAAGTAAGCAGAGTCAGCAACTACTGAATTAATGGGAGGGGGTGTGAGGTAAAGAATTCTGTGGGGATGTAGCTGATATTCCACAAAAATCGTAACTCTGGAAGGTAGGATTAATATATTATTATAGTAGGTTGCAGTGGAGTAGAGTAGACAGAGTGCGGAGAGAGCTGAGTCTGGTTAGGTGTTTAAGGTTATGGCTGAATGCTGACAAGGCTTGTGGTCTGCTCTGTTGAGTAGCTAGGTCTAGTTCAGTTACAGTTCTAACTAGGACGCTACAAGCAGACTTTTCAAATATTTGAAAAAGGCTTAGAAATTACAGTCTAACAGTCAATGCCAAGATATTTTTTGTAATGTTTTTTGGACCTTTCAGAGGTTGCAGTGAATGAATGCTGTCACCATTACTGATACATTAAATAATAAAAACCAAAATACCACTCAGCAAAGGTATTCGAGTATAATTCTATACTAAAATCTTAATTTTCACACACACATACAGATATACAAATAAACAAAATTATTAACTAACTTAGAAAAGCCAACAAAAGCTCTCACTTTCTAATGAAAGAAACACATAAACACTATTGGTAAAAACGTACTCATGCCAAATTTAGAATATTCATTACGTATTATTTTCCTTTATTCACAGCAAATACTGTCTTACAAAGAAAAAATTCTAAGATTTATTCACTCTGCTCCCTGGAAAAAACACGAATGTGACACAAATGAGAATACTGATTACCTATAGAAGCTAGGGCACATTTTCTACTGATCACACTTAACATTTAGTTCACTGACAATTACTGCCCACCACTGAAACAATTACTATTGCTAAGAAACTCACAAAGCACTCTAAGAAATAAGTCCTCTGTACAGTTACAAAAAAAAACATTTTTACCCCATCCTTAACAAACATTTCTATAACTTTTCCCCTGCATTATAGAATATTCTTCCTACAGAACTGCAGGTCAACAATGGGTCACCACTCTTCAGAAGGTAGCTAAAAACACATCTGATAAATACAAATGCAAATGTTTTGATGGAGTAGGTTAAACTTTCTGCAAATGTGTATGCATTTTTGATAAAGGATCAGAAGTTCACATCAAATACTTCTTGAGATCAAGATGGAATCACTATTATAGCAATAATCCACGCCTAGGTGTGGGTAATGCTGGATTTACCTAGCATTGGCTTTGTTTGGCCACTCTGGCGAGTGGCCAAACAAAGCCAACCGTGGGTAAATCCAGCATTACCCACACCCAGAAGTGGGTTATTGCTATTATACAATGACATTATTTACGAAAAAAAAAATTACTTTTCTTAAATAATGGCATTGTATAATGCCTCCTTGCTGCCCTTCCGCAGCTGTCTGGGTATTCTGCGTATGCCTACGTAGTACATCAGAGCTGTGGGCAAAAGCAACAAAGAAAACAAGATCTCCGTTGCTTTTTACAGCCTGTCTCACTATGTTAAATGTGTTTAACATAGTGAGACAGCTTTAAAAAAAGCAACAGAGAATCTCTGTTGCTTTTTTTAAAGCTGTCTCGTAGGTTAAACCCATTTAACATAGCGAGACAGTTTTGAAAAAAGCAACGGAGAAAGCAAGATCTCCATTGCTTTTTAAAGTGTCTCGCTATGTTAAATGGGTTTAACATAGCGAGACAACTTTAAAAAAAGCAACGGAGATGCTCCGTTGTTTTTTTAAAAGCCGTCTCGCTATGTTAAACTCATTTAAAATGGTGAGACAGGTTGTAACAAGCAACGGAGATCTTGCTTTCTCCATTGCTGTAAAAAAAAAAAAAAAAAGGGTTATACTAATGGAAAAAGTCCGGGCAACTGGACTTTTTCCATTACTATAACTCTGATTTACAACGTGCACGCTGACCAATCAGCATGCACGTTTTGGAATATTAATGGGGGAGTCGTATAATTGTAAATAATTAATTACTTAACTCATTACTTACATTTGTAAACATTCACATCCCATTTCAAATGCTATGTATTACACAAATGTGTAAGTATGTTTAAATGCCATTTATCTCTTACTTTCTTCAAGTCTTTTGGGTTTCTAATATCATGATGGGAATAGACCCCATTCCTAAGTCAAAGCATGATTAAAGTTCATGAAATTAGTACTGTTTCAATCTTTGATGTCAGCCAGAAGTGCTTTTTGCAGCACCCACAATGTGCCCAGTAATGACTCCTGCAATTTGTACGGGGTTGCATGTATAGTAACATATCTAGATAAGATTGTAGAGTCTTTTTTTATAAGAACTGCTGCTCCTACTACTATTGGAACTGTCTGGGTATCTTTCTTCCATTTTGCTCTCTATTCTGCCTGCAAATCCTGATATTTTATGACTGTGTCTCTCTGTATGCAAGATGCTGTAGTCACTGTGTGGTGTGGTGATTTTAGTGATCAATGCTACTTTTGTCTTCTTTTCATGGACCACTGTATCCAATTTTCTAGCATCTATCTTTTGAACTGTGGTAATGGGTGATCCCATGTGATGTAAACTTCATCATTTTCTACGATGCTTTGTGGCTCATGTTTCCAGTGTTTTTCAGCCACTTCAATACCATAATGTTTGCACAATCCCCAGTGCAACAGTCTTGCCATATTATACCTTTCAGTATAGTTCTTCTGTCATTAGTATGTCAAAACCGGCAATGAGGTGTGCAACTGTTTCCAATTCTGTTTTATAAAACTTACATTTATCTGTTTCTCCCACATGTTCAATGGACTTTGTAAACCAATGTGTACATAGCAAACTATCTTGGGCTGCTAATATTAACCTTTCATTTATTGGTTTGAATTCACCTCTCCTTAACCATTCCTGCATTTGATCCTGATCAACTTGAGGTTCTTCCAGAAGTTTTCTCTACTTGCAACTATATTAATGCATTTTTCACATTTTTTTGCCTTTTCATCTGGTCCTTCACCTTATATTCTTTCTTTTGTTTTTGGC
This sequence comes from Protopterus annectens, assembly GCF_019279795.1. Taxonomy (NCBI): domain Eukaryota; kingdom Metazoa; phylum Chordata; order Ceratodontiformes; family Protopteridae; genus Protopterus; species Protopterus annectens. Next base: position 1,658,542,018 of record NC_056732.1, read on the forward strand.
ATATTCAGTTGCTACCTGATTTTTTTCTACTTCTGGTTTGATTTCCATTCCTGCTTGATGCCAATATGCTTCTGCTAGATTAAGCAGAGAAGTCATCTTATGTTTATTCTAATTATGTTTTCAAAACTTTCACTATGTAGCAGATATGTGTGCAGTCCCATGATTGCAGTTTATACATGCAATCAGTTTCAAGGAGGTCCATCCCTCCTTTGGAATGGGGAATATATAGTCTTGTTATACACTGATTTTTATAAATCATTTAGTTAGCATGAAGCATCCTTCTTGTTTTCCTGTCTAATTTATCCAACACATTTTGGGGCCAGTCAGTCACTCCAAAACTGTAAGTTAGGACAGGAAGAGCAAACTGGTTTATGGCTTGAATTTTATTCCTAGATGTCAACACTGTTTTCAGGATTAATTTAAGTCTTCTAGAATATTCCTCACTAAGTTTTATTCACAATTGTTCATGTTTTATTGTTAACCCTTCATCACTTCCCAAATATTTATACACTCCCTCTTGCTCAAGTTCTTTTATACCATAATCTTGTCCCAAACTAATGTTTTCTTGGTGCAGCAGTTTTCCTGCTTTAAAGGTTGCTTTTGCACATTTATCAAGACCAGATGACATTTTATATCATCTAAAAAAGTTTTGACAACTTGCAGCTGTGCTTTCAGTTCCTCATCTGATAAGCTATACAGTTTTAGATCATTGACAATAAGCAGTCTTTACATTTTGTTGTTTTCTAGGAGCAAAATTATAGCCATGGCCTAAGCTGTTAAGTAGACAGCTTAATGGGTTAACGTCAAGACAGAATAGCAGGGGTGACAAAGAGTCACCCAGGAATATCCCCCTTTGATTTTTTTTATCCCTGTGATAATAATTTGTCCTTTATCATGCAGTAATTGCAAAGTGGTCTGCCACTGTTTCATGTTCACTGTAATGTAGTTGATCAGTGTAAGGTGTATCTTATACATTTTCAAGCACTCTTTTATTCATTAATGTGGGATACTATCAAATGCTTTTTTGTAGTCAGACCATGCCATACTTAGGTTCTTCCCCTTTTTACAATTCTCCACTATGACTTTTGTTTAACAACACATGATCTTTTGTTCCATATGACTTTCTTCCATTGCCCTTTTGTTCTATTGCCATAATAGAGTTTTCTTCTTCTTAATGACTATGAACTCTGTCAGCATCAGTTCCAGTGTATGTTTTATATGTTGTCGGAAGAGAAGTTATCGGTCTTTAATTTTTAGGGTAGCTTGCATGTTCACTGTTAAGTAAGAGCATTGTTTTTCCTGTTGTTAACCAGGTTGGTGTCTGTTCAGGGTGCTCATATTAATAGTTCTACTCATGGCTAAATCTTCAAGCAAAGATGTTAATACTTTTAACCAGAAGTTAGGTATTGCATCTGGGCCTGGGTTTTTCCAATTAGAGGCTTTTCATAACTTTGTTTCAATCTCTCTGGCTGTTACTTCATCCAATTTCATATCCTGTACCTTTAAATTTCTTATTTTTTTCTTTTACTGCTTGAATCCATTTAGCATCTTTGTTATGTTCCACAGGATCTTCATAAATACTTTTCCAAAATGTACAAATTTCTTCTTTTTTAATGGTCTTTCAATTCCTTTTACCTTGTTTCCAAATTCTCTATAAACTTTTTGGGTCATCAATAAATTGTTTATTTTGTACTTTTCATTTATATTTATCTGTGTATCTTCTAAGTTTTTCCCACTCTGCTGAAAATTTTACTTTGTTATTTGTGGTAGTGCATAATAGATCCTGATCTGTTCTAATAATGTGCATTGCTTTTAACACATCTATCTTTCCAACTATTTTTGTTGATCTGCTCCCTCTTCTATACTCTTCTAACAGTGACACTTCTTGTCTTAAATGCTTTAGAGTTTTCTCTATACAATACTTCTGTGATGCCCCTGCACTGGGCCAGTAATCAAGGAGCCTCAATCCTCACCACTAGCACCAGTGAGGGTCATACACACTTTGGGAGGATGACAAGTACACACAAAGTAAAGTGCAATTTTCCTTAAGAGCACACATAGATCACAATCAGTCTGGGCCTGATTTCTGCCTCTTTCTCCAGATGCCCAATAAGACTCCCTACTGGCACAGCTATAGGGTGAAGATCTCAGCTGAGTGGTCAAGCCAAAACCTCCAGCACCCTCTATGCCCAACCAGTGCTTCATGTCCCTGCTCAAGTAGTTCACATACACACACACACACACACACACACACACACACACACACACACACACACACACACACACACACACACACACACACACACACACACACACACGCACACACGCACACACACACACACACACATTGAGATTTGATTTATATACAAACAAACAGACACTCCTGGAGAAGGCTGGGACAGGTTTACTAGCTATGCTCCCTTCTGCCCAGACTGCAAGGTAGTTATCATTGCCACCAACCACTACTACTCTAAGGCCCTTACAAAGGGTTCCCAATCCTACTGTGTAATGTTAATATTATTCAAAAGGTAAGTGTGACCAAGAGTAAGGCTATTGGAGTGGCCTACAGAGTGTCACTAAATACATATGCAAGTACTTTAACAGCTTAAATATTTCTAAACAAACCAGCCACAACTAAAAGGTTTAAATATATTTAACAATAAATAATAAAAGAACAATACAATACTCAATCAGCACTGTAACTACAGAGTTCAGAATCACTGGAAATATTTTAAAACAACATTGCAGGGCAGTCTAATAAATGCAGAAAACATCTAAATTAATCTTTACTATATTCCTATCTATATCTAAAAGAAAGTATTGTACCCTAGTTACTTACTATTAGCAAGGCAGATGCAAAAGTGCTGAATGTTCTTGCTAGGTCCAAGACAATATACAAAATGCAGTCTTTATCTCTGAGAAAGTTCTTAAATTAATATCACATATTACTGCTGGGTTAGCCTGGATGACATCACTCTTTGCCACCTGCTTCCAGTTCTCAGACTAACAGAAACTAAGAATTTTAGCATCTCTGTGTGAGAAGTACATATATCTCAGATGTGCAGCTGATAGGAAGCAATAAAACATTTTACATTGTAAACCTAGTAATTAAAATTACTTTCAAGACAAAAGAAAAATCTCTAGCTCTAGACAGTGGTCAAATGAATTTTGGTATATGGCATCAGGTTTAAGAAGCTAAATCTACCAATAAAGGTAATTTTCTTGTTATTGTGGTCTTTTTACCACTATATAGTGACACACAAATATGCAACTTTGTGGCAACATAATGCACTTTGCACTTAATGATGCAGAAGAAAGAAACTTCTTTCAATTTAACCTTTGTACCCATGTATTTAAAAACATAGTTTCACAGCACTGTACATAAATTTCTATGTTTTTAGTTTTTAAAATAATTAGATCTGTTCTTAATGTTTTAAATTATGCTTTTATGAATGTAAATAATTAGAAAACCCTGTTTAAAATGTATATGCATCCTTAATTTAACATGTGATTAATTAAGACAGCTATTTAAGCAGCCACTTAGGGCTGCATAGTGTTTTTTGACTTGATAAAGCCTGGAAGGATCCAGGCAAAAGCGCTTGTCTCTGATTTTGGATTTTATAAGTTCGTTTACGTCAATTTTAATAAAGAAGTTTCAGATGCAAAAGTGCTGAATGTTCTTGCTAGGTCCAAGACAATATACAAAATGCAGTCTTTATCTCTGAGAAAGTTCTTAAATTAATATAACATATTACTGCTGGGTTAGCCTGGATGACATCACTCTTTGCCACCTGCTTCCAGTTCTCAGACTAACAGAAACTAAGAATTTTAGCATCTCTGTGTGAGAAGTGCATATCTCTCAGATGTGCAGCTGATAGGAATCAATAAAACATTTTACTTTGTAAACCTAGTAATTAAAATTACTTTCAAGACAAAAGAAAAATCTCTAGCTCTAGACAGTGTGTCTGCTTGCTGAGAGATAGCACAATCGTAAAACACTTTACTTTTTAACTTATATTTTTGAAGTTTTGCAAGTTAACTCTGTCTGGTCCAGCTTCTACTATTAAAACATACATTTGCACAGGTATATAGTTTATATACATTTCTGTCCTTTTCCGGTAGGATACACTGTGGTTATATTCTTGAAGCTCAGTACATAAAATACAGTTCAACCCACACTTCTGTACTGGTAGTTTAATATCCACATAATATATAGTTATCATGCATTTGTAAGACAAGCACATGAATCATATTGATATTCACAAATGACATATGATTATTTACAGAATTCCAGATAGCTGGGCGGCAGTGTCACAATTTCCATGATGGTATTCAATTTCTCCCCTTTCTTTCTCTCACTACCCTGTGTTCTTGTGGTAGAACTTTATTTGTTATTAAT